>NC_061513.1:51369648-51544671 GCF_022539505.1 Lolium rigidum | reverse complement strand
GTATCATTTTCCAATTCCAACCATATAACAATTTAACGAAGAGGAAACTTCGCCATGAATATTATGAGCTAAGAACACATGTGTTCATACGAACCAGCGGAGCGTGTCTCTCTCCCACACAAGCATGATGTAATCCAATTTATTCAAACAAAAACAAAAACAAAAGCAAACAAACAGACGCTCCAAGAAAAAGCACATAAGATGTGATGGAATAAAAATATAGTTTCGAGGGAGGAACCCGATAATGTTGTCGATGAAGAAGGGGATGCCTTGGGCATCCCCAAGCTTAGACGCTTGAGTCTTCTTGATATATGCAGGGGTGAACCACCGGGTGCATCCCCAAGCTTAGAGCTTTCACTCTCCTTGATCATAGTATATCATCCTCCTCTCTTGACCCTTGAAAACTTCCTCCACACCAAACTCGAAACAACTCATTAGAGGGTTAGTGCATAATAAAAATTCACATGTTCAGAGGTGACACAATCATTCTTAACACTTCTGGACATTGCATAATGCTACTGGACATTAATGGATCAAAGAAATTCATCCAACATAGCAAAAGAGGCAATGCGAAATAAAAGGCAGAATCTGTCAAAACAGAACAGTCCGTAAAGATGGATTTTATTAGGCCACCAGACTTGCTCAAATGAAAATGCTCAAATTGAATGAAAGTTGCGTACATATCTGAGGATCACTCACGTAAATTGGCATAATTTTCTGAGTTACCTACAGAGAATTTTACCCAGATTCGTGACAGCAAAGAAATCTGTTTCTGCGCAGTAATCCAAATCTAGTACTTACTTTACTATCAAAGACTTTACTTGGCACAACAAAACACAAAACTAAGATAAGGAGAGGTTGCTACAGTAGTAAACAACTTCCAAGACACAAATATAAAACAAAGTACTGTAGCAAAATAACACATGGGTTATCTCCCAAGAAGTTCTTTTCTTTATAGCCATTAAGATGGGCTCAGCAGTTTTAATGATGCACTCGCAAGAGATAGTATTTGAAGCAAAAGAGAGCACCAAGAGGCAAATTCAAAACAAATTTAAGTCTAACATGCTTCCTATGAAGAGGAATCTTGTACACAAATGAATTCATGAAGAACAAAGTGACAAGCATAAGAGGATAAAACACGAGTAACTTCAAGATTCTCAACATAAAGAGGGGAAACTTAATATTATTAAGATGCATGCGACCATATTTCCCTCTCTCATAATAACTTTCAGTAGCATCATTGATGAAATCCACAATATACCCATCACTTAAAACATTCTTATCATGGTTCATATGCATAGAAGTATCATTAAATTTGGCGCAAGAAGAGTTATTCTCATTAATAGTAATTGGAGCAAGATTATTATCAAGAATTTGAACATGGTAAACAAGTTGTCTATTAAGGGAATTGTTTTTAGTAACCCAATCATGACTATGACAAGTTTCATAAGGATAGTTAGAACCTATATCATAGCATTCTTTATAATAATCATTAGGGATCGGAGGCACATTGTCATCATTTTCAGAATTAATTTCCCAGATATTTGCAATATCAAAAGTAGTGTGCTCATTCAAATCATGATTGCTAATGTATGTAAAGGGTATAGGAAGATCATCATATTCAGATTCATTATCACAATAATCATTAGGAGCAACATACTTACGGTTACCTATTGTTATCTCATATACGCGGGGATATGATGTTACCTCTTTCTTTTTATTCTCCTTCTTCTTCTTCTTCTTCTTCTTCTTCGTTCCCTTCTTCTTCTCCTTCTCTTCCTTCTCCTCGTTCCCTTCTTCAGGAGGGAGAGGCTTGAAGGGTGGCTTGTCCGCATAACCTGATTTACTTTCAGAAACAATAGAAGAAACTTGGGAGGATCCCTCCTTTTCATTAATTAGTTGAAAACACACAGCGGTCCTATCATATTTTGGCAAGGTGTCATCTTCTAAAATATTTTGTATGTAAGTATTTGTATGGCTATTATCAATGCAATAAGAAAAACACCCATGCAGGACATCATCAATATCAAGATCACTCATATGTAACAAAGAGATTTTTCTCGACAGTTCTTCACACCCCAAAAATAAAGTAAGTTCATCATGCTGATTAGGAGTAATTTTATCATCACAATACAAATTTGCAGCACTCATTGGGTTCAAAATATCACTGGAGGAACATTGAAAATTAAAATGACCCACTTCATGGCAAACTTCACAAATAAAAGGATAGAGGGCACAAACTTTTTACCAAGATCATCTAGAGCCCTAAACCACTTTCTAGTTTTTTCATTAGCATGATGGATGCAATATTCATCTTTGATTTGATTAATTCCACAAGGTCTATGTATTCCACAAAAATTAACATGCTTATAGGAAATAGCATTCTTAGGAGTTTGAGCATGCTTATTGCAATAATTAACAACAATTTCATTCTTCATGCAAGCCTCTTTAAAAGGTTCATGATACTTATCAAAATTATTTTTAGGCAATTCAAAATGAGAAGCAAAGGCTTTATAAAGATTTGCAGCAACTTGAGAGTCAAGACCATAAGTAGCACTCATATTTCGAAATTTATCGGTATCCATAAAAGCTTCAATGCATTCATAATCATAATTTATACCCGACTCTTTACCTTCATTGTTCTCCCATCCTTCGAGCGTTGTCCTCAATCCGATCAAGGAGATCCCACCTAGCTTCAACCTCCTTGCTTGTGAAAGATCCCTCCGAACACGCGTCCGGATAGTCCTTGTGTTGTCTCGAAAGCCTCGCATAAAAATTGTTAACAATAACATTACGGGGAGCTCATGAATGGGACATTTGAGCATTAGTGATTTCAATCTCCCCCACGCTTGATAAATACTCTCTCCATCACGAGGATAAAAGTTATAAATATAATTCCTATCAATATGCACTTCATGCGGAGGATAAAATTTAGAATAAAAGAGAGATGCAATTTCCTCCCAACCAAGAGAATGCCTATTCTCCAACAATTTATACCAATGCGCTGCTTTACCGGACAGACGAAACAGAGAATAGCTTCTTCCTCACTTCATCCATAGAGATACCTGCACACTTGAATAACCCACATATTTCGTGCAAAAACAAGTAAATGATCTCTAGGATGGACAGTTCCATCCCCTTTATAGTGGTTGTCCATAACACGTTCAATAATTTTCATGGGTATTTTATAAGGAATACTTTCAGCGAGGTGGATTTAAAATATCGAAGCATTATTAGAGTTATCGCATATGGGAGATAAAGCATTATCGAACAAATTTTCTCCCCTAAAGATGGGAAGCTAAAAAGACCACAAAAACTAGCTTCCCCAAGCTTAGACTTCTTCATAGCATTAGCAGTAATTGCATTCATACTAATAACATCGCTACTAGCATTCAAATAAGGTTCCATAGGTTTTTTAATTTTCGCATCAAACAATTCTAAATCAGGAAAAAGATTAAAAAGCTCACTCTTGTACATTATGCCAAACTAGTGTAAACAAGAAACAACAAGATGCAATTGCAGGATCTAAAGGAAATAGCTTTGAGCACACACACAACGGCGCCAGAAAAATACTTTACCTGGGACCGAAGTATGAGAGCCTTTTTACCTTTCCTCCCCGGCAACGGCGCCAGAAAAGTGCTTGATGTCTACGTTCCCCCTCCTTTCCTGTAGACAGTGTTGGGCCTCCAAGTGCGAGAGGTTTGTAGAACAGCGAGCAAGTTTCCCTTAAGTGGATACCCAAGGTTTATCGAACTCGGGGAGGAAGAGGTCAAAGATATCCCTCTCATGCAACCCCGCAACCACAAAGCAAGAAGTCTCTTGTGTCCCCAACACACCAAATAGGTGCACTAGTTCGGCGAAGAGATAGTGAAATACAGGTGGTATGAATAAGTATGAGCAGTAGCAACGGTGCCAGAAAAGTGCTTGGCGCGTAGTTGATGGTGGTGGTATTGCGCAGTAGTAACGCAGATAAAACAAGAAACAAGCGTAGTAACGCAGTAGTAGTAACGCAGCGATAGTAAACAAGCAGTAGTAACTCAGCGGTATTTAGGAACAAGGCCTAGGGAATAGACTTTCACTAGTGGACACTCTCAACATTGATCACATAACAGAACAGATAAATGCATACTCTACACTTTTGTTGGATGATGAACACATTGCGTAGGATTACACGAACCCTCAATGCCGGAGTTAACAAGCTCCACAATAATGCTCATGTTTAAGTAACCTTAGTGTAAGATAGATCAACGCTACTAAACCAAGTACTAGCATAGCATGCACACTGTCACCTTCATGCATATGTAGGAGGAATAGATCACATCAATATTATCATAGCAATAGTTAACTCCATAATCTACAAGAGATCATGATCATAGCATAAACCAAGTACTAACACGGTGCACGCACTGTCACCTTTGCACACATGCAGGAGGAATAAACTACTTTAATAACACATCACTAGAGTAGCTCATAGATAAATTGTGATACAAACTCATATGAATCTCAATGAGATCATTGTATTGAAGTACATGGAAGAGAGATGAACCACATAGCTACCGGTACAGCCCCGAGCCTCGATGGAGAACTACTCCCTCCTCATGGGAGCAGCAGCGGTGATGAAGATGGCGGTGGAGATGGCAGCGGTGTCGATGGAGAAGCCTTCCGGGGGCACTTCCCCGCTCCGGCAGGGTGCCGGAACAGAGATCCTGTCCCCAGATCTTGGCTTCGCGATGGCGGCGGCTCTGGAAGGTTTTCGTGGGTTTCGTCAATTGGTATCGGGTTTTCTGATCCAGGGGCTTTATATAGGCGAAGAGGCGGCGCAGGAGGGCTGACAGGGGGGCCACACCATAGGGCGGCGCGGCCCCCTCTGGCCGCGCCAGCCTAGGGTTTGGTGGCCCCGTGGCCCCCCTCCGGTCCTTCCCGGGTGTTCGGATGCTTCCGATGAAAAAAGGAACTTTGGCGTTGATTTCGTCCGATTCCGAGAAAATTTCGTTACTAGGATTTCTGAAACCAAAAACAGCAGAAAACAGAACCGGCACTTCGGCATCTTGTTAATAGGTTAGTTCCAGAAAATGCACGAATATGACATAAAGTGTGCATAAAACATGTAGATAACATCAATAATGTGGCATGGAACACAAGAAATTATCGATACGTTGGAGACGTATCACACAGCTGGAAAAGAAACTTGAGTCTTGATTCCGCTATGCTTAGCCGGAACCAACCCTCGGGAGCTGCGGTTTGATCTTAGGGGAAAAGTGTGTTTCCTTTAGGGTATCAGCGCTGGAAATTTCCGCCTAGATGCTTGGGATTTACGCTATTCCTAAGTCGCATATAAAGATAAAGCTACTCTAAGAGCACCAAGCCGGATTTTCAAGTAAATTCACCTTGGCGCTCGGGGGCTACATCGATGAAGTTCTCTTTGGAGCAACAAGCCGGAAATTTTCCACCTTGACGCTTGGGGGCTAAGTTTCTGAGCATCGAGTCTCCTTGGAGCAAGCCGAATCAACGCTCGGGGGCTACATACATATGGTTATGTCAAGAAAATTTTCAAAGATGGCGAAAATCTGGCTAACTAGTCGGATCCGCACCTAATTTTTTGGTAGCCGGATCCGCACCTAATTTTTGGTAGCCGGATCCGCACCTATATATTTGGTAGCCGGATCCGCAACTAATTTTTGGTAGCCAGATCCGCACCTAATTTTTGGTAGCCGGATCCGCATCTCAATTTTTGGTAGCCGGATCCGCACCTAATTTTTGGTAGTCGGATCCTCACCTAAATTTTGGGTAGTCGGATCCACACCTATATTTTGGCTAGTCAGATCCAAACCTACATTTGGCTAGTCGGATCCATACCGAAGATTACGTTGGATGGTGTCTCCGAAGAATCTGACCATTGGATCATGAAGTTTCCGACCAATACTTGGTTGGAGATATGAAGTTTGGAGTCCTTCATGATTCTCAATTATTCGTTCCAGCCAAAGGATGAAGATACATGCGCAAGCTGAGCTGGATGGAAGAACGGTGAATCTTGGAGACTCCGGGGGCTACTGTTGTGGATATACTTCATAGGTATACCATCAACATGGTCCGATTCCGGCAAGCCCGGGTGGCCCACAGATGGTGGTGATGGCATATGGCCCACCGGGCGGCCCAGTTGTTGTTGATCAAGATGGAAGATGTCCAACCCAGGAACAAGGAGCCAGATCCCAACCGACCTATGAGGTAGCTGGATCCGAACCGCCCTACGAAGGTAGCCGGATCCGAACCGCCCTACGAAGGTTGCCGGATCCGAACCACCCTACAGAGGTAGCCGGATCCGAACCGCCCTACGAAGGTAGCCGGATCCGAACCGCCCTACAGAGGTACCCAGATCCGAACCGACCTACAGAGGTACCCGGATCCTTGACGACAAGTTAGGAATAGGTGGATCCTTGACGTACACGGCAATGTAATATTCCGTAGTTAGGCAACTTGTATTCTAGGTAGGACTCTCCGTAGAAACCCTAGATCCGGGCGCCTATATAAGCCGGATCCCGGGAGCCCTGAGGGGAGATCTCGAGCGAGAAGCGAGACAACCACAACTCATTGTAACAACGCGAAAACGCCCAGATAATTCCAGACAAGCAGCAGTAGGCCTTGCCATCGTGCAGGTGTTCCGAAGCTGGGTAAATCGCGTACCACCGTCCCGTGTGCACTCTGCCCTATGGCCCCTACTTCTTCTCCCCCTCGTGAGGATCCCTCCTCCGAGGTACCGTCGAATAGGCAACGACAATGGCACAGTGGATATGGCGTATGACGAGAGGTACACGGAGTTCATCGAGCCTACCGGTCTTCTCCCGTTCATATCGCTTGTAAGCCGTGGGGGGCCGAACATGAACGCCGCGGCACTCACCGCCCTTGTCGACCGGTGGAGGCCGGAGACGCACACCTTCCACTTGAGGGCCGGCGAGATGACCCCTACTCTTCAGGATGTTTCCATGATCCTTGGACTTCCTATTCAGGGCGAGCTACTGTGTATGAACACAGCTTCTGATGGGTGGCGCCGATAGATGGAGGACCTTATTGGCATGGCTCCTCCGCCGCCAGAAGATAAAAAGGATAGAGCTCCCGCCGGCGCACCTTTCTCTTAGATTAGGCTTAACTTTGGACAATGCCCTCAAGGGGCCAACAGGGACACTCTCAGGACGTACACCCGTGTGTACTTATGGTACATGATTTCGAGGACTCTCTTTCCTGACAGTGGTGGGAAGCTGGCCCATTGGTGTTGGCTCAAGGCGCTTACGGTGTTGGAGCACCGGTGGAGTTGGGGAACAGCGGCACTTGCCTACCTCTACCGGCAGGTGATGATTTGTTGTATGAACTATTCTTCTATAGTAGTGTTCTAGACAAAGTACTAACCAAATGTCTTATGTACGCAGTTGGACGAAGCTTGTCGCAGGACTGGGAGCGGTGGTATTGGTGGATGCTTGCTCCTACTTTCCGTATGGAGCTGGGACCGCCTATCAGTTGGGCGGCCCAGGTGACATAGGCATCCCCAATGGGCCTGCCGAAGATGGTACCCGGGGTTTACTGAAGGCCCATGAGTCGAAGATTATGAAGTTTGGAAGCCCAGATTAGTACCAAGGAAAGTTAGAGTTGTATTAGGAAATATAGACTTGTAATTTTACGGGACGGGTTAGAAACCCTCCCGGACTCTGTAACTTGTGTATTACGAATCCCTCGGCTCCGCCTCCTATATAAGGGGGAGTCGAGGGACAAAGAGAGGATCGATTCATTGTTTCACGCAACCCAAGTTTTCATAATCGTCGAGTACTTTTCGGCTGAAACCTTCGAGATCTACTTGCCCCCTTCTTCCGACTAAAACCCTAGTCTACAATCTGTAGGCATTGATAAGTTAATCCCTTGTCAATTGGCGCCGTCTATGGGAATTAGAGGTGACAAGGAGCTGATCTCGATGGCACGTTCAAGATCATCGACTTCGTCAACTGCAAGCAACGCGTTGGATAGAGGTAAACAGATCGAAACTGGTCTAGTCGATTTTGTTCCTCACCCGCCCTCCCGTTTGGATGCATATGCGTATCTGGAGGAGCCCATGGAGATGACGTTCGGAAAGTTCCACTTCCGCGTCGAGAAGAAAGGAACATATCGTCTTGAAACTCCGATCTCGTCGGGATTATCGGCGGTTGATCCCGATTTTTCGGATTCAACATCGTCAACCGAGTCAGGCGAAGAAGAGATTTCGTCGCCACGCTTCATCAGCACTAGGGCAAGTGAAAAACTCGCCAAGATCTTCAGTGACATGTCTTTCGAGTCATCTGCGGACTCCTATATAAGCGATGACTCGAGCAACATCGACAGCTTCAACTTCATCGACAAATCCACTATTGTTGGAGAGGTCTTCACCAATCTCTATGATGGTGTCACCAAACCCGACAAAGTTTAGAATCCAAAATATCATCAGATCTATGCAATTGGAGAACCAAGCCGATCAGAGCCGGAGACGTCAGAGGCTTTCGACGATGCGGGAAACCCGTATGTCGATCCCGCTGATCTCAGGCAAGGTTTAGGCACTAAATATGTCGGGCCTACACCGCGACTGAGGGTTCAACTCCCACAAGAAGCGTGGGACAGAGTCGCAAGAGCCATGGACGGTACAGAACCAATGACTACAACTGCTACGGCAGAGGAATTGCAAGCTTACCAATACAGACTCGCTCGCTTTGGTAGAGAATTAGAAAAACAGACAGCCGCCCTGAACAGAAGAAGGGAGGCAGCTTCCGCGTCAAGCAGGCGAAGGGCAGATCTAAGCCGAAATTCAGGAACTTCGGGAGATAGTCATAGACAAGCTCGAAGGAGAGCAAGATCTCGGCTGCAAAATATACCTGAAGCAGAGAGAGAATTTAGTTCAAAACCTCGACATGTCTTTTATGTTAATCGACACGAGGGGGAATATCATTCCCAAAACACCGGAAGCGGGATACATGGCAACGCAAGCTTTCATCCTAGCGTCCAGGCCACCTCCCGGAGATCCAAGAGAAGCGTTGTATAACATGGCCATGGCAGGATGCGGAGCCATGGGAGCAGCATTCGCAACTACACCTCCCGAAGGAGCTGCAAGGCAAAATAGTCCACGACCTACTGTAGCAGTGCAGGATCCCCCGAGAGCGAGCGGGGTCAGAGATACAGCGACTCAGGCTAGGGTGGATAGAGCGCGACAGGATAGAAGGGAACATCGGCATTCACCAGAAGTTGATGAAGAAGATATGTGTGGACTCCCGTGCTTTACAAGAAGAGTTCGAAAAACTCGAGTCCTGTCAGGATTTAAGTTACCCGACAATTTCAAGAAATTTGATGGTCTACAAGATCCCGAGGATTGGCTAGTCGATTATCTCGAGACAGTGAAGCTGATAGGTGGAACCAGAGCAACAGCCATGCAGAGTATTCAAGTACACCTGAGCGGAGCCGCACGATCTTGGATAAAGAAGCTTCCTCCAGGTTCCATCGACAGCTGGGATAGTTTCGAGGATGTATTCGTCAAGAATTTCCGATCTACTTGCAAAAAACCAGCATCACTAGAAGAGTTGAGGTCGTGTAGACAAAAGCATGATGAATCAATGAGAAAGTACATCCAGAGGTGGAACATCATTAAAAACTCGGCAGAGAACATATCTGACGAGAGGGCAATAGATGCGTTCGTGGCAGGAATTCGACAAGGAGATTTCGTCAAAGATTTGGGAAGAACAAACCCAAGAACAGTATCAGCATTAATGGAGATAGCAAACAGATGGGCAGATGGAGAGGATGCTGTTCACAATAAGCGACATAGGTCACCAGAGGAGGACCGCAGTCGAAACTTCCAAAATAGACGATGATTCTCTCGGAAGTTTTTGAGTTATGACGCTCCTGGCCATATATCGGCTGGTTTCCGCGGAAATACTGGGGGAAACAGTCGAGATGATTATCAAAGGAGTAGCGAGCAGCGAGGCGACAACAGAGATGATTCCCGTAACAATAGACAAAATAGTGGACCAAGGTTCCAGAGACCATACGTGTCTCCCGAGGATATGATGAATGGACCGTGTCAAATGCATTTTTATCTTGACAGTAACGGGAAGAGACAGTCAGGACATCTCGCGAAGGATCTGTCGAAATTTTCGAAGCAATGTTGAGATTTGCGGTGGCAAGCCAATGCTCAAGCAACGCACAGAAACCCCCAGGGGCCAAGGAGTGAGATCCACCTTCCACCTCCTCCCGCAATTACGGACGAAAATCGGCACCAGCTCAGAATAGCGGCAGAACCACACCCACCTCCATATGTCGATCCTAACTCCAACGGCGCGGTCTCGATGATTCAGAAAGCTAGGCCGTCTAATAGGGCTCAGAAAGTAATCTCACGACAAGTGTTTATGGCAGAGAAGATGCCTCCACCAACGATCGAGTACCTAAATTGGTCGGGACAGGACATTGGCTTCACAATTGCGGATCACCCGCAGCAAGTTCCTCGACCAGGGCAGTCAGCACTTATCTTACCAGCGGTGATCGCAGGATTCGACGTATCTCGAGTATTCATAGATGGAGGCAGTCTAAACCTTATGTATGCAGATACACTAAGGAAGATGAACATATCCCTGGCAAATCTAAAACCAACTGACACACGTTTCCATGGAATCACGCCAGAGAAGCCAAGTTATCCATTGGGAAAGATCAATCTCGACGTTCAATTTGGAACCCGAGAAAATTACAGGATAGAAAGACTGGAGTTCCAAGTTGTGGATTTCCCGTTGCAATATCACGCTTTGTTGGGACGACCAGCATATGCCAGATTTATGGTGGTACCACACTACACATACCTTTTGTGGAGGTTACCAGGACCTAAGGGACCAATTACAGTCAAAGGCAGTTTCGCATTAGCTGATAAATGCGACAAGGATTTTCATCGACTATCAGAAACTTTCGGGATGCAGGCGGAATACATAGCGTCACGGCTAACAACTGATTATGATGTGCTACCAGATGTAGGAAGGCCACTTAGGGAGCCGACCTTCAACACTACCAAGGATTATAAGGAGGTGCAGATTCATCCGACAGATCCAAAGAAAACGACGTCCATTGCAACAGACATGGACCTCGGATAGGAAAACGCGCTCGTCGAGTTCATCCACGAGCACTGGAAAATCTTCGCATGGTGTCCAGCTGACATGCCAGGAGTACCCAGGGAACTTGCCGAGCACCACCTAAACTTGGATCCAATAGCGAGACCAATTAAACAACCTTTGCGGCATTTTTCAGAACCAAACCGCAAAGCCATGATGTCAGAGATTGATCGACTCAGAGAAGCTGGTTTTATTAAAGAGTTACATACAGAGGCCACGTGGGTCGCTAACCCAGTGCTGGTCCCGAAGAAAAACACGAAAGTCCTTCGCATGTGTGTCGACTTTACGTGTCTCAATAAACATTGTCCAAAGGATCACTTTCCCCTCCCAAGGATCGATCAAATCATCGACTCCACGGCAGCATATGAACGTCTTTCCTTCCTGGATGCATATTCTGGTTATAACCAGATCAGACTAAAAGAAGATGATGAAGTCAAGACAGCGTTCATAACACCTTATGGCGTGTTTTACTACAAAACAATGCCTTTTGGTTTGAAAAACGCGGGCGCAACATATCAGCGGATGATGCAAAAGTGTCTGGCAACACAGATTGGAAAAAACTTACAAGTGTACATTGACGATGTCGTCATAACATCAAAGAAGGGCTCAACATTGATCGAGGATTTAAAAGAAACTTTCGACAACCTTGACAAGTTCTGCCTCAAGCTGAACCCGACAAAGTGCTCTTTCGGCGTCCTTGTGGGAGAACTTCTCGGGTTCCTAGTCTCAGCAAGAGGAATCGAAGCCAATCCAGAGAAAATTCAAGCTATCGTAACAATGAGAAAGCCAACAAAGTTGAAAGAAATACAGCAGTTGACCGGGCGAGTCGCAGCTTTAAGCAGATTCGTCGCCAGACTAGGAGAAAAGGCGTTGCCGTTCTACGCCCTGATTAAGAAAGGAGAGAAGTTTCAATGGAACGAAGAGGCAGATAGAGCTTTTGAAGACCTCAAGCGCACAATCTCGACACCACCAATTTTGGTGGCGCCTAAGGAGAAAGAACCCCTTTTGCTATACATTGCAGCCACACCTCAGGTGGTCAGTACAGCCCTCGTTGTCGAAAGAGAGGAAGAAGGAAAACTCCATGGAGTACAGAGGCCAGTATATTTCATCAGTGAACTTTTATCTCCCTCAAAACAGCGGTATCCGCAGTACGAAAAGCTAGCATATGGAGTGTTTACAACCGCAAGAAAACCGCGGCACTATTTTTCGGCGCATCCAATAATAGTGGTCAATGAGGCGCCTTTATCCAATATATTAAACAATCCAGAAGCTACGGGCCGTGTCTCCCTGTGGGGAATAGAGCTTTCCCCTCGGGACATCACATATGAAAAAAGAAAAGCAATCAAGTCGCAAATTTTACCAGACTTCATCGCAGAGTGGATGGAGCTACAAAACACGGGACTCCCGGATTTATCGAGAACCTGGACTATGAACTTCGACGGGTCCAAGAGATTAGAGGGAGCTGGAGCAGGCGTGATACTAATATCACCTGAAGGCGACAAATCATAGTATGTCTTACGGATGACGTTTCCAAACGCGTCTAACAATGAGGCAGAATACGAAGCTCTCATACACGGGATGAAGATGGCGAAGGCTTGGGGCGCAACTCGACTAAAAATATTTGGCGACTCACAATTGGTGGCTCAGCAGGTCATGAATCAATGTGATGCAGTCAATGATAGTATGATAGCATACAAGGAAGTGTATAACGAGCTAGAGAAGCTGTTTGATGGATGCGAGGTAAATCACATCAGCAGGCTAAGCAATGATGAAGCCGATGTTCTTGCAAACATTGGGTCGCAGTGTCTCGCGATTCCACCAGGCGTGTTCTGGGAAGAGATAGCAGAGAGATCTACAAAGCCGAAGAAACCAAAGAAGAAGGAGAAGGATGAGAAACCCTCGGGGGCTACAAAAGCAGCACTGGAAGAAGAAGAGGAACCGGACTTAGTAATCATGGTACAAATTCCATGGATGCAAGCATACATATCATACATCCTAAGGAAAGAAATACCAGACGATCCAGTTGAAGCAAGCGAGTTATCAGACGTTCTAAGGCCTTTACTGTGGTCAAAGGGGAGTTGTACAAACGAAGTATTTCGGGAGTGTTACAAAGGTGCGTCACACCCGAAGAAGGAAGGTTAATTCTGAAGGATGTACATGAAGCAATATGTGGTCACCATGCAAGCAGCCGAGCTATAGCAGCCAAGGTTTTCAGAGCAGGATTTTATTGGTTGACAACAATCGAGGATGCAAAAGAAATAGTTCGTACTTGCGATGCGTGCCAGAGATTTGCCGCAAAACCTCACTCTCCGGCAGCAGAATTGATGTCAATACCGCTGTCATGGCCTTTCGCTCAGTGGGGTCTTGATATGGTGGGAAAATTACACAAAACTTCGCTAGGAGGATACGAGTACATGCTCGTCGCTGTCGACAAATTCACGAAGTGGAGAGAAGCAAAGCCGATAAATTCACCGGACGGAGCATCTGCAATCAAGTTCGTGAAAAGCATTGTCTTTCGGTTTGGAGTACCTCATAGCATCGTCACGGACAATGGTAGCAATTTTACATCCAAGGAATTCAAGGCATATTGTGTAGAGGTAGGCATCAAACTACACTTTGCATCAGTTATGCACACCGCGACCAATGGTCAAGTCAAAAAAGCCAATGGTATCATCTGCAATGGTATCAAGAAGCGTCTGCTAGCACCGTTGGAAAAAGCTCGACATACTTGGCCAGAGGAGTTGCCTAGTGTGTTGTGGAGTATGCGAACAACACCAAATACAGCGACACAGGAAACTCCATTTTTTCTGGTCCATGGAGCTGAGGCAGTCCTACCAATAGAAATAGAGCATGATTCTCCGAGAGTAACGGAATATGACGAAGAAGCTTCAAGAAAATCACTAGAGGATGATGTCGATGCACTTGATGAAGCTCGAGACGAAGTGTTATCACGGGTCACTAAGTACCAGCAAGACCTGAAAAATTACCACAGTTGACGATTGCGGCCAAGATCCTTTCAGGAAGCGGACTTAGTTCTTCGGCTCAGACAAAAAAGCCATGAAAAACTCGAGTCGCCGTGGCTTGGTCCTTACATCGTCGCAGAAGTAATCGAAGGAGGAGCATACAGGATAAAGGACAAGAAGACAAGAGTCGCAGAGCCAAATCCTTGGAACGTGGCGCAACTCAGGAGTTTCTACGCCTAGAGTCGAAATATAGTCCTCCTTGTAAACATACAATGTACTGAAACGCCCGCGAGTTTTCAGACGCACTCTTTTCCTTTCAGGGCACCGAGTGGGGCTGAAAGGTTTTTAATGAGGCGGGCTCGCGGTGCTGCAATATAGTAAAAGATATTTGTGATATACATCTTTTTCGTCGGCAGGCTCAGGGGCTCATACCCGTAAATATAGTACTCAATAAAATTTATTTGCCTTGGTTTAACCTCGCAAACACAATAAATAAATTAGCCACCGAAACACTCGGGGGCTAGGGAAAAGAAAAAATATATATATCTGTCTTACAACATACATACAGCAAATTATAATTCTCTTTCGACAACATAAGCTATCTACTGAAAAAATAAATTCAGTCATGACTTAACAGGTCGTCAATGTTTACTCCATCTTCTTCGGCAGAGGCACCCAGAAAATCAGCGTAATGGCCATCTGCAAAAAAGTCAGCATCCATCCGAAGAAGGTCACCAATTATCTCTTCAGCTACTGGGGTAACCACTGCATCGATTTTATCGACACCTCTTCGTCGTCGCGTCAACTTGGTATGGACAGTTTCTACCACCTTTGTCATATCAAGTTTGGAGTGGCAGATCTGAAGCATAATAAGGGCAAACCTGGCGCCAGCTACCAGTTGAGCTCTTACAAAACCATGGATTTTGTGTGAGTCCTTAAATTTCTACATCAGCTCAGGAAGGGTCTTCGGTTCAACATTCCGAGGAAATATAGAATTATAAATCATGGATAAAGTTTTGGTACAAAACTCAAGGAACTCACGAACTTGGCATGAGCGGTCCTGGAATCTGACGATTTGTCGGGTACGTTCCGGGGTAGCCCAAAAAAGAGAGCCATGGTCAAGTGCCATATTAACAAGGAAATTTGACCTTGTGTCCACCCATTGATCTTCGGCAGCGACGTCTAGAAAGGGACCTATTTGGTGATAGCACAAGAATTACAAAGGAGAAAACAAGGAAAAAACAGAGGAAGTTTAGGCTTAAGAAGTATACCTGCCATTTCCAAACTTGCTTCAGTCATCAACTCGAGCATAAAATTCTCTCGGGAGGTAGCCTGCGTAGCTTCAGCTACGGCGGTTTCTTTGGCAGCCATAGCCTCCTGAGCCTGCTGTAGCGTAACCTTCTCCCTCTCCGATGATTTTCGAGACTGCTCCATCATTATAAGTGCCTGCTTCTTCATAGACTGAAGCTGTTGGCGGAGTTCTTCCAAGTCTTGTGTTGAACCCTTACTCGAGGAATCTTCAATAAATTCATCATCGACAGGCGTTTTCTTCAAGTAGGATGAAGCAGGAAAAGCATCGGAAGGACGAGGAGTTGAAGTGTAGTTATCAAATACCAACTGGAAATAAAAGTTTCGACATCAATCATCAAGCAAAATAGCTTTCCATTGATTTTCAAAGTATTTACATGGCTATTACAAAAGGAGGGTTCATAATGAACTAAGAGAGGGGATTTGGTGACTAGGTGTATACGTGAGCACCCTCTAGATGCCACACGATCTGCGTTGAGATCCGGTTCTCGTCAATTGGATCTGTTGCCTTGACGTTGTCTTATCCATCGCTAAGCGTACTTGGCGTGGGCTGCGGGTCCCGCGTTTCAATGATTGGTAGCGCCAATCATTAGAGAAAATCATTAGCGAAGTGTTGTTAGTGCTGATGTGGTTTGCTAACCCAACAATGATTGTAATAGTGGATTAGTAGGTGTGACACGTGTCAACCAATGGATGCGTGCTCACGTATACACCCGGTCACCAGGCTTCATTCGAATGAACTAATGGGGCAGTTGTCGCCAAAGCTACTATGGCGACAGCATCAAAAGAGAAACAAAACAAAAGAGAAGACAAGGTGGTCTACTTGACCTCCGGCTTCGACGAACTAGGAGCGGGAGTTGGCTTGCATCCGAGGTAGGCGAGGATTTTCTTTGAGTTTGGCTTGGCAGCCTTAATCAAAGACTGCCACCTCTTCGTTTCCATCTCCTTCATGTCGCCAACTCTCGCCCAGTCGACATCTTGTTGGCTGTCAGCAACCAAGGCGATAGTGCCTTCAACACCAACTTTCAAACCTTCTTGGCGAAGTTTGAGCCCAAGATCTTCTTGAGAATTGAAGCACTTGGCGAGAGCAAGAAAAGTCGTGGGTTCTTCCTTCTTCGTGAAGAAGTAGGGAAAAAGCCGCGACAGACATGTTCTGGCGTCGGCAAGGCCTTCGCGTGCCTCATCTCCATGGATCTCAAGGAGGGAAAGCGCGTCGAGAAGGCAATCACCTTCAGGATTTTCCAGATCATAATCTTGCTGCGTTTTCCCTAAATGAGTAAAAAGAAGCTTGTCAAGAAAAAGCGAGCAAGGACAAATATGACGACCCGAAGAAATAGCAGTGATCTGAGTACTTACTAACAAAACGTCGACTCTGCGACTCCAAGCGAGTGAAGATTTCTTTTTCACGAGCAGACTGCTGAGCTATGTTGTCGCTCAAAGAAGTTTCCGCGTCATGGAGTCTTTTTCGAAGATCTTTGACAGCGGCAGCATCTGCTTCAGCTTTCTTGCGAGCTCTTTCGCTTTGCTCTAGCTTGATAGCAAGAGCATCAGCGCGTTTGTTAGCTTCCACAAGAGTGTCTGGCAAAATAAACGACAGTAAAATGTCATGGCAAAATAGTGAATGAGTCTATTTCAGCAGAAGAGGCGGGTAAAATAGTACCTTCAAGCTTCTTGGCATGATCACGGTACCCGATAAATTGGGTACCGAGGCGGACAAATTCCTTCATCAAAGGCTGAAGAGCAGACCACAGAAAAGAGAAATCAATATAGGAAGCGAAAGCTCGACAGCACCAAGCAAAAAACAGAGGGGAGTCCAAAGCACTGAAATGTTTGGAAAAAAAAAGAGACAACTTACATCATCCATTAAAGGAGTCGAGGAACCACCAATTAACATGGTAGGCTCCTTGGCTGGCTCTACCCTAGCTCTCTTTGGTGAAGAGGCTCGGGGGCTCGCAACTGGAGTTGGATGCTCTGTGTCTTGCTGAGGAGGCGAGGTTTCATCCCCATCAGGATGAGCTTCAGAGATAACTAAAGTACAAGACGTACTCGTTCGAGCAGTCGCGTCAATAGGTGGGTTTTCATCCTCGTCACCACTACAATAAATAAGGCGACAAGATAAGAAACAACATAGACAAAATATCGGGAGCAAACAACAAAAAGCAACAAGGACTTACGAGCTGACAAGAGCATCTTCATAAGGGTTGAAAGTTGTCCTTTCAGCATAAGGAACAACTTCTTCGGCAGGAGGTGCGCCGGCTTTGGAGGCGCCGGAATCGGCAACTTCGTCCCTTTTTCTCTTGTTCCTTGGAGAAGTAGCTGAGGGAAGAGAGTGTGTCGATGCGGTAGCCTTGGATTCAAATTCTTTTTCAGAGGATGCCGTGGATTTTCGAGAACCCGCGATTTCACTCTCAGGGCGAGAAGTACCCTGGTTGTCATCGGTGACAACAGCCCGTTCTTCGACTTCTCCACCTTCAGGAAGGGGAGGAAGGGAAGCGAGAACTGGATGATTCTACAAAGACAAAGAATGTCGACAAGAAGTTATGCAAGGGACGTCAGCAAAATAGTAGTCGACAAATATTAAAACATCGAGAGGACAAAATAATAGTCAAACAAAAATTACCTTGGGGAGGGCGTTCGTGCCACTATATGGCTTCACACGGCAAGAGGATGGAATAGCATCTTTCTTGCTGAGCGACGAGATTTTCCGAATAAGCTTCTCCAAGTCCTTTACATGAAGGTCTTGGGAGAGCCTGTTGGCATCTTCTTCGCCAGCATACATCCAAAGGGGATTTTTGCGAGCTTGTAAAGGCTGCACTCTAATCCTAAGGAAGTATGCAGTAATCTGGATACCCGACAATTCCTTGCCACGGGTATTTTGAAGCTCATGGATACGGGACATCAGTGCTTCTGTCGTTGTTTTTTCTTCTTCGGTAGCTTCAGCGTCCCAGGATCGGCGGCGAAGAATCTTGGCGCTTCCATCGAAAGGAGCTATGTTGTACTCCACCGAGTCGGAGCTTTCTTCGCGCACATAAAGCCATCTTTCGCGCCACCCTTGAACGGAGTCGGGGAATTTGACGTCGAAGTACTCGACATCAGGGCGGACGCAGATGACAACGCCACCTATGTTATAGGCGACGTTGGGGGAGCCATTACGGCGGAGGAGGAAGATGCGTTTCCATAGAGCCCAGTTAGGGTGGACTCCAAGGAAAGATTCGCAAAGAGTGATGAAGATAGAGATGTGGAGGATGGAGTTAGGAGTAAGGTGGTGAAGTTGCAGCCCATAAACAAAGAGCAAACCGCAGAGGAAATCATGAATGGGGGCAGAGAGGCCACGGATGAGATGGTCAACAAAACGGACCCGATAGTCGATAGGAGGCGATGGATAGCTTTCCTCGCTGGGGAAGCGCAGCGCGTCCTTCTTCTTCATAAACCCGAGCTTCTTCATCAGGTTGAGGTCTTGGTTCGAAATCTTGGATCTCTCCCACTCCAGATCTTCCGCCGCCATCTTGGACTCAGGAGTGCTGTGCCTGGTGAGCCGCGCGCGTGGTGGCATCAACAATGGTGTAGGCGTGAAGTGCGAGTGTGGTTGAGCTCGGGAAGTGTTGGGCGCAATGGGGGATTTTTGCAGAGGAGAGCAGAGGTGCGGCGCAAGCGAAAGATTGACTGGAGGAAGAAGACGAGCTTATATAGAAATATAGCGGAACGACGCACCGTTGGATGGAATAATTGTGGGATGGATGCTGTCCACGTGGCTAAGGGGTAAAAATGTATTTTGACTGTGAAGGAACAGAACAGGCGTTACAGTATGTGCGCCAGAAAAAGCGGAGGACGTGTGTCCCCCACTTGCACGACGTGTCAAAATTGATGAGGGTTTTGGGCCCGCAAGACAGAGAGAGAGCGTTGCTCGCGTCTTCCCGATACAGTGATCGTGGCTATCGTCAGTAATGATGTCACCTTGTCAAGAGAAAATCTCGAATGTGAAGATTAATGAAATTGGCGACAAGAAAAGACTATTGATTATCTCGAGAGCTTTTGATCAAATACAAAGTTTTTGATCAAATGCTCGGGGGCTACTTTTGAAAAAGGAAATTTCGGGAAGGACAAAATAGAAATGGCGAGAGCCTATGATCAAAAGCAAGCATTTGTCCATACCTCGGGGGCTACTCCCATCGGGAGCGCTGGTCGCGCACCCGATAGATATGAAAAGCTCGAGAAAGAATAACAATATAGCGACATAAGGTATTAAATTGTTGAGCCTACAACCAAGTACAAGTCCTTGGCTGTAGCCTCGGGGGCTACTCCCATCGGGAACGCTGTTCGCGTGCCCGATGAAATTATAAAAAGAAGTGAGCATATTTCGAATTATATAAATAACTCTACATATACTCCCATCAGGAAGGCAAGATAAGTTATCCGTTGACTCAATAAAATGTGCTATTCCAACAGCCGAAAAAGCACTCGACAATATATTCTCAGAGCGCCAAAGTCGCGAATAATCTCTGAATGCCGCAAAACTCTGCGAAGGTAAGACCCCAGATCCGTTCTGAGCGGCTTGGCACCGTCTCTGACGTCGGTTTGCTACTTTTTTCCGTATCAACAGATACGAAGAAAAATCCTAACGGACGCGTTAGGTACCCAATAAAATATAACTGGGACTCGACAGAATGGTAAGACCTTAAGCGGCACCTGACGAAGTTAACACCATTATCCCGAGATCATGTCCAGGGACGTGATCTTGAAGTAGGTTTTTGCGGATTGCCACTAGAGCAGTTAACTAGTACCTGATCCGTCAGATGAACTAACCCCAACTACCAGTATCCCTGTACAATATATAATTGCGTATCTAAAGATATGCGATAAAATCGACAAAGTTATTGGATGATTGTAAAGTTGGAGATTTTCCTTGATTCTTCGATTCAAGCAAAATCTCGGGGGCTACTGACATAGGCATCCCCAATGGGCCTGCCGAAGATGGTACCCGGGGTTTACTGAAGGCCCACGAGTCGAAGATTATGAAGTTTGGAAGCCCAGATTAGTACCAAGGAAAGTTAGAGTTGTATTAGGAAATATAGACTTGTAATTTTACGGGACGGGTTAGAAATCCTCCCGGACTCTGTAACTTGTGTATTACGAATCCCTCTGCTCCGCCTCCTATATAAGGGGGAGTCGAGGGACAAAGAGAGGATCGATTCATTGTTTCACGCAACCCAAGTTTTCATAATCGTCGAGTACTTTTCGGCTGAAATCTTCGAGATCTACTTGCCCTCTACTTCTGACTAAAACCCTAGTCTACAATCTGTAGGCATTGATAAGTTAATCCCTTGTCACCAGGATACTCAACGAGAGGCCATGGCCTCATCACCGGAACAAGCTTGACCGGGAGCCCACTTGGGCATACCTTTGGGACAATGTCTCCGAGATGACGAGCGATCCAAAGATCATGTACAGGCACTACGAGATGACGAGCAGGAGGAGCAGCAGCAACAAGAGCCACGGCAGCGGACGAAAAGGATGGCCGTCCGAAAGCACCCGTGAGGAGCGGACGTCGAGGATAGATGGATTTGTGTTGTGAACTCTATCTTTATTGCTACGTGTTCTAAACTCTATGTCATTACTACGTGTTGTGAACCCTATGTCATTTCGAACCATGTCTGTAATGCTACTTGTTGTTTGAATATATGTGCTACGATGTGAGCTATGATGTTATATGTGTATGCTATTGTTGTGTTCAAAACTGTTTAACTAAGGCAAGAATTTTCATGGTTTTAACACAAGTCAACAAGTGGCGCCCCTCACGCTGGCGCCACACCTCACTATGTGGCGCCCATGGCATCGGCGCCACATATGTTGATTATATGTCGAAAACATCCAGGGGCCACTACTAGAAAAAAGGCTTTCAGTGGCGCACCACATATAGCCATCAGTGGCG
Source organism: Lolium rigidum (assembly GCF_022539505.1). Classification (NCBI taxonomy): domain Eukaryota; kingdom Viridiplantae; phylum Streptophyta; class Magnoliopsida; order Poales; family Poaceae; genus Lolium; species Lolium rigidum. The sequence goes on along the minus strand of NC_061513.1, from coordinate 51,523,315 downwards.
CACTAGTGGTGCGCCACTGTTATCACGCCACCGCTAACACATAGTAGTGGCGCACTAGGGGTGCGCCACTACTAGCCTAGATACCCGTGGCGCACCGCCCGGTGCGCCATTGACATGCCCTCCAAGGCGCCACTACTACTCCAAAGTGGTGCGCCACCGTTGGTCGAGGCGTGCGCCACCACCGTGTAGAAGAGGTGCGCCACCGCAACAGCTTTGCGTGCGCCACCGGTCCAGCCTAGTAGGTGCGCCACCGCTGCGTGAGTACGTGCGCCATCGCCCTCTCCAGACGTGCGCCACCGCTACTTATCCTTGTGCGCCACCGCTAGTCTCGGAGAGGATCACAGGGCAGTGCGCCATCGGATCGCAGCAGTGCGCCACCGCTACTTAGTGGTAGTGCGCCACGGATGGTCCACTAGTGCGCCACCGCTAGGATTTCGAATTTTTTTTTTTTGTATCTTGGCGTGTATTTATACAGGTTGTATATGACAAGACAATAGCACAATACAGGATATATAACAAAGCATATAAACAACAAGCACAGCTTATCCATACATAGTTCTTCACATTAGCCCCACATGATTCACAAGCATTCACATTAGAGGTTACAATGCAAGTTACGGTGTTACAAGTCACAAATGAGCTAGTAGTGGCACAAGGTCGATCATCTAAACTAGCATCACATAGAAGAGAGCTAGAGTCACTACTAGCACCGTCCCGATGAAAGTGGTCTTCATCCGGTTCCTCCTCCGCTCCGTCCTCTCTCCCGCCGCATAGCGTGCGTATCCGTCTTCGGCCTCCGCTCTAGTGGTGTACCCTTTGTAGCCGTTACCGCTAAAACGGTGAACCCGTCTCCGACACTCCTCCCGCCGTTGTAGACTCCGGGAACCTTGCCCTTGTACACGACATACCACGTCATATCTCGCGTACATATGCACAAGCCAAAGAAACATTAGTGCACGCTCATAGATGTTTGCAACGAATAAGAGCAAACTCAAAAACGATCCAAGTAGTATGAACTAAAAGGCATGCCTCATACATTGTTGGTCGGAACAAATATTAACATTTAGGGACGGAGTAAGCGAAACCAAGTAGGATGCACAATAGATTGATACTTGTGTCATCGCACCAGGTTCACTTACCCCTCCCCCAAGTGTATAGGTGACCAACATTCTAATCATCGGCATTTTGAGATACCAAAGCAAATGGAAGAATGACAAGGGCCTCATACTTTGTCAGTCCAAACAAATATTAACATTTAGAGAAGGCGTCGAGTGAAACCAAGTAGGATGCACAAGAGATTGATACTTGTGTCATCGCACCAGTGTTCACTGACCCCTCCCCCAAGTGTATAGGTGACCAACATTCTAATCATCGGCATTTTGAGATACCAAAGCAAATGGAAGAATGACAAGGGCCTCATACTTTGTCGGTCAAAACAAATATTAACATTCCGGGATGGCGTTAGTGAGGCCAGGTAGGATGCACAAGAGATTGATATTTGTGCCATCACACCAGGCTCACTAGCGACACCCCGGAGTGTACGGTTGACCGAACATTCTAATCATCGGCATTTTGAGATACCAAAGCAAATGGAATGACAAGGGCAAACAAATATGAACATCCCGGGATGGTGTCAGCGAGGCAAGGTAGGATGCACAAGAGATTGATATTTGGACATAACATCATCATACCTAACATCGTAGCTTCATACAATTTAATATAGAATTCAAACAACACGAAGCAACGAAGATAGAGTTGACAACACTCTAAGTTCTAACTATCGGTGTCCGAGCCGGATTCGCCGGTGTGGGGGTAGTGCACACGGCAGGCGGTGTCGTCGAACACCTTGACGATCATCTCGCCGTCCCCCTCGTACAGAAGGTGAGCCGGCAGCCGGGCTCGAGGTGGAGGTCACGGCGAACTTGTCCCACCCCGTGTGCAGGTACATCTTGCCCTCGCCCGTCGAACAGACCTCCACGGACCAGCGGCGTGGCTGCAGCCTGCCTCCCGTAGCCGCAAGTGCGCCGGCTCGACGCCGTCGACGAACTCGGCGAACTTGTCCGGTAGCCTCTTGATGCCGAGTGGGTCGTCGTCGATGCGGAGGAGGAACTCGAAGCAGCGTTCCTCATCCGAAGACGAGGAGGATGCAGGTGACGGTGACCGTGGGGCCCTTGCTGCTCCACCGCGGCGGCCTCGACCGCCTCGCCGGCCACCGGGACCGGCCATCCTACATGTTTACATTTTTGAACCATATTACGATCCATTCCACTAACAAAATTGGGCATGATCTATGCTAATTTATGTACATATGAGTGCCCCATTTTCGCCGAAACGGAAATGAATCAACATTTCGGCGATAATGGGCAACTCTGCGATCCCCGCACAAGAATATGTCACCATATACACCAGCTCAAGCACCATGGCACATGCACAATTGTTCCTCATATACACCAGCTGAGCACCATGGCACATGCACAAGAATATGACACCATATACACCAGCAAAGCATCAACAAAGCAAGTAGCAGCAGAAGAATAACAAGCCTAGTAGCAGCTAGTAGCAAGCAGCAGCTTAGCAAAGATGCATCAACAAAGTAGCAAGCAAGCAAGCTAGCAAGCAGCTAGTAGCAAAGAATAACTAGCAAAGATGCATCAACAGCTTAGCAAGCAAGAACTAGCTAGCAAGCATGCATCAACAACAAGCGGCAGCCTAGCATCTAGCAAAGAAGCTCACCGTGCGTCGCGTGGAGTCACCGAGAGGTGAGCTGTTGCTCCGGTCGAGGAAGATCAGGTCAGTGCTCAAGTTCCGTGAAGTAGCAAGCAACATACACACCTAGCAGCATTAAAATCAGCATTAAAAAGGAATCAAATAAATGGAAACTTTACATAGGAAAATGACACTACAGACTATGGCCAGAATCAGATAGCATCAAGCAATGTTCAGTATTGGGCCCAACTTGCATACATCGTCCCGAAGTTCTTAATCGAAGATTGGTTTACGTAATGTTTTGGTTTCGTATACTTGAACTTATATAGCCTAACTTGTACTTACTAAAACCGTGAGGGGCTGCCACACGCAACTCCCCTTCTTCTTCAACCTCTCTCTACTCTCTCACAATAACACACACCGTAACCCACACACGCACACTCACCAAGGAGGAGAGTAATGGCTTTGCCGAGAGTTTTTCTCCTTGGTGTGACACAGAACTACATTGTTTCTTCTCTCGCCCGCTGTGCCTTCCTTTCTCATTCATTTGTTCAGTACTTATATAGCCATACAAGGTACGAACTCACAAGCCAACAACCTAAGCACCACACCGGCCACTCACGCCATGCACTAACTAACCACGATCCACTAATCTCTCCACTAACTAGCCGCATGCTCACACACTTTCAAGCACTAGTGCGACTCCTCTAACGGCCACACGACTAGGCCAAACACAATGCGCCTTGCATATAGATCAGCTCACTCGACGCATGCCGCAACCATCGCGCCCGCTTCGTCTCCACTAATCTTCTCCGACTTATCCCTTAGGACTCCACGCAGCACTATGCAGATTAGTGTCTCGGCTACACATGCATGGTTCATGCGACACTCACAACTTGGCATGACTAACCATGACATGCACACTACTCACTAATCCGCACTCATTTCTAATCAGCTAAAACACTAGTAGCTTGCATGTACACAAATGATCACTTCTATTCTCTCGTGTACTTGCCGCAGCCTACTCCAACTACATGTATATGGATTAAACTTAAACACGATGAACTCGAACTTAGTACTAATAACAAGATTTGTTCCAATCCTAACTCCATCATTCCACTAATCCTAACTCCATCATTCCACTAAGCCTAACAATATTGACATTTGGCTCCGGCATTTGGCTCAAGCTATCATCCAAGGCAACATCTTATAAAAGGAAATTAGCAACCTTTTCTTTTGCTCTCTGACTAGGAAATTTTTAGCATCTAAATTATATGCAGTAGATGTCAGTAGATGGATACACTAGCAAGTAGCAAGCTAGCAAGCACATAGCAACAACACTACATGTGTACCATATTGTTTAATTTTTTCTTATCTTCGGTATTTTTGCTTTCTTCTTTCTTGCAAGCAGCTCGAGCATGCACTAGCTAGTAGCAGCAGCAAGCTACCAACAATATCAAGCAAGCAAGCAAAAAGTACCGCAAGGGCAAGCATCTTTAAGTTGAATTAACTTGCAGACTTAGTTGAATTAGGATTTAGTTGAATACTACCGCAAAATTATCATAATTGCATATCATATTAACATGTAAGCATTCACATGATGAACAACACATTTGCATATTGCCCAAGTACATATCTCGAGTATATAGAGTATATAAAACGAATTTCAAACCTTCAATTGGGCTCACAACTTCTTATTCTCCACGAATCCGCAAATCCAAAATTACAAACAGATGAATATGACAAGTTGTGGTGGAACCAGAGGAGAGGAGAAGGCACCGGGCTCCCCTAGTCCCGCCGCTCGCCCACCTTCCGCCGTTGTTGAACCACCTCCCGCCGCCGTTAAACCATCTCCCGAGCCACAGCTCTAGGGTTAGGGTTGGGTCATGGCAGTGGAGGGGCGGCCGTGGGGAAGGGGTGAAGGAGGGAAGGGGAGGACGGGAAAGAGGGAGGCCCCGAAAAGAAGACGGCGGGCGGAGGGAGACGCAGGGAAGAGGGAGGAGGTACCCGTCGCCGCCGGAGGGGAGCCTCTCCGTCGCCCGATGACCGCGGGCCGGGAGGGGCGGGGGCAGGTAGCCGGCGGGCGTCGCTCCGCGCGTGGCGGGCGTCGCCGGGGTCCGAGGTGAATCGAGGGAGGGGCGGCCACCGGTGGTCGCCGGTGGGAGGTGGCGTCGGAGAGGGCGTCGCCGGTGGGAGGTGAATCGAGAGCGAGTGGGGAGAATGGGGAGTGGGGAACCAAGGGACGGCCGGGGGATTTTTGTCTAAGTCACAGACCCCCTTAGCAATGGCGCACTTCCAGGGGTGCGCCACTATGAGGCTTAGCAATGGCGCACTTCCGTGGGTGCGCCACTACCAGCATAGGTTTGGGTCAAAACGCAAACGTACCAGTGGTTTGACGTAAATCGATTAGTACCGCACCGGCTCTGTCCCTTGGTTGGTTTGCTAAACCTGGCCGGCCAGGTTCGAACCTCGGCGGCCCCATTTTTTTCACTTTTTCATTAAATTGATTTAACACTATAGTACATAGCATAATACACCAAAATAAAAGGCATAAATAATTATTATTATGTAGAATATTTAAAATACTATAGAATCTAGAAAATATCCAAAAATATAAATTATATGTCTATTTTGATCGGTACAATGTGTAGATTAACAATATGACATCCATTATTCATACAAGAAAATGATACATAATTGATCTCAAAAAAAAGAAAATGATACATAATTATCTTTTCACAATCTTCTTGCCCTTCTTTCTCGCGGTTGAATAATTTAGCCCCGGAACTCCTAGACTTCTTCTCTTGAATGGACGGCCTTTAGGTAGGGTGGTCCTGCTTCTTCTTGTTGTGTATGGTTCTTCATCATCGTCGTCGTCATCTTCCATCTTCGGATCGCCGTAGTCTAGCTCGTTGGCGGCTCCATCCATTCCGATGATGCTCCTTTTGCCTCTCCTCACGACAACACGGCTGGGCTTTTGCGGGTCGGTAATGAAGAAGCATTGGTCCACTTGGGAAGCTAGTACCCATGGCTCATATTTCGCGGTGACCTTTGCGCCCGCTGTCTTGGATTTGGCTTCGGTATAACCATGGTGGTGAAATGCCGGTCTTCTTTTATGACGTTCTTGGCCCACCCGACACGGAACATCGGCACATTCTCTCCGGCGTAGCTCAGCTCCCGGATCTCCTCGATCTTTCCGTAGTATCTCTCGCTTGACGTCACCGGTGTAGGACTCCATCGTTACCCCGGAGTTCCGATAATCGCTCTTCATGTCCTTTTCCTCGGTGTAGAATGTGTAGCCGTTGATATCGTACGCCCGAAATGTCATCGAGTTGTGTTCGGCGCCCGTGACAAGGCGAATATGAGTTTTTCTTCCGCGTAAGAATCCTCGTCTATAGGGTACGTCAGCATCTTGTCCTTGAACCACCGCGTGAAGGTTGAGTTGTGCTCTTTGATTATATCTCCGTCCGTCCTCTCGTTGGCCCCGATCACCGTACGTCTTTGCGATGAAGGTTTTGTGCTCTACCACCCAAGGATCGACCACGTCTATGTGTTGTAGCGCGACTAGGTTTGCTCTTTCAAAGTCGGCGATTCGACCCTTGAAGTCGACATGCATTTCGCGGCTACCGTCGCGGTGACCCCATCCAGCCGAGCTTCCCGAGATGCCCGTTTACGGGCAGGCCAACGGGGTTCTCGATTTCTAGATAACTCGTGCGTAAGGAGATGCACTCTTCGGTCGAAAACCCTTGGCTATGCTTCCGTCCGGACGTGCCCCGTTGCGAACGTACCCTTTGATGACACCATTCATCCTTTCGAACGGCATCATGCCGTGCAGGAACGTCGGCCCCAGCTTGGATGATATCCTCCACGATATGTACCAGCAGATGCACCATAACGTCGAAGAAAGCGGGCGGGAAGTACATCTCAAGCTCGCACAGCATCACCACGATCTCTTCCTCGTAGCCTTCTAAGTTGCCTCACGCCAACGGACTTCCGAGAGATGACGTCGAAAAAGTTGCATAGGCCAAAAGCGTTTCACTGACGTGCGCGTCCATGATCCCACGGATTGCAACCTGAAGTATCTCGCGTCATCAGCACGTGACAGCCGTGAGACTTCATCCCGCTGAACCTCTCGCTTCGCTTTGTCTAGGTACCTGCTTATCTTCCCCGCGTAACCGTAGGGAAGTTTTACTCCTAGGAGACAGCCGAAAACCGCTCGATCTCCTTCTCGACTTAGAGTGAAGCACGCGGGGGGCAGTAATATTCAATCTTTTTGGCATTTTTTCCCTTGCGACGACTTTGCGTGTCCTCCGCCTCATCATCGTCATCGTCATCATCATCATTAGGGCGTCCCGCGTGAAGCTCCTCCCCGATCCCAATTGATTGCAAGTCGTACCTTGCTTTCGGCCCATCTTTGGTCTTCTCGGCATGTTCAGGAGGGTACCAAGCGTACTCTCGCACACGTTCTTCGTGATGTGCATGACATCAAGGCTGTGAGGCACACGGAGGATCTTCCAAGACGGCAAGTCCCGTAAAACAGCACCTCGTCTTCCATACCTTAAGCAGCCGGCTCCGGCGCCTTTCGCTTCTTCCCCGCGGTGGGCACTCTTTCCAATTTTTCAATAGCTCGTCTATTTGCTCGCCGCTTCTCGTACGTGGCCGTCTTCGGGGTTCGTCTTCACCATCGAACAGATCCTTGCGTTTCCTCCATGGGTCGTCCTCGCGAAGCCACCTTCGATGTCCCATGAACACCGTTTTCGAGGACCCGGGATCTCTATCTAGCCGGCGGTACGTTGTGTCGTCCATGCACCTTACGCATGCATTGAATCCGTGGACCACCTGCCCCGCGACATATCCGTAACCGAGAAAGTCGTGCACCGTCGTGAGCATTGCGGCTCTCATAGGGAAATATTCTTCCGCGGCGGCGTCCCACGTATTGGCAGTGCGTGTCCCATAGCGTGGCTAGCTCCTCTTTCGAAGCCCCATATACGCATTGATGTCGTTCCCTGGTTGTTTCGGCCCTTCAATTAGCATACTCATTTGAATGTACTTCCTCTTCATGCACAACCAGGGGGGAGGTTGTACATCCACACAAACACGGGCCAGGTGCTATGCGTGCTGCTCCGGCTGCCAAACGGATTGACTCCATCGGTGCTCGCGCCCAGCCTTATGTTCCTAGGATCGTCCCCAAATTCCGGGTACTCGAGGTCCAACGCATTCCACCGGCTAGCATCCGAAGGGTGTCTCAACATCCCGTCCTTTTTCTTTTTCTTCGGATCATCTCGCGTCATCTTCTCCCTTCCTCATCTCCGCGTGCCGCCGCATTAGCTTTGCTTGCTTAGGATCCGCGAAATACCGCCGCAGACGAGGAGTGATTGGAAAGTACCACACCACCTTCCGAGGAGCTTTCTTCCCCTTCTTGTACCGACCGACGCCGCACTCCGGACATATGGTACACTCTGCGTGCTCGTTCCGATAAATGATGCAATCGTTCAAGCACACATGGTATTTCACATGCGGTAAATCCAGAGGACACACGATTTTCTTGGCCTCCTCGATACTAGTCGGACACGTGTTACCTTTGGGAAGACGTTCCCGCCGTAATGACATGTTGTCGTTGAAGGATGTGTCGGTCATTTTGTGCTTTACCTTCATCTCCAGCAGCCATGAGCGTTACTTTCAGGCGGGTATCCTCCGGCCTCGCATCCTTCATACAATGGAGTAACAGCTGTCTACCTCCAGCTTGATCCATCTTGGCTTTCTCTCGGCGGCAGCTCTTGCGTTACTCGTCCGCTTGAGAAGCAGCTCTTGAAGATAAGGGTCCTCGCACCCAGCCCATCGACGATGGTTCATCGTCTTCATCTTCATGATCGTCATGATGACCTCCATCTTGATCTTCCTCATCATCGGTCCAGGATCTCCTACATTGTGGTCATCATCATCTCCGGGATCTTCTACATCCCGATCATGCCCGAGATCTTCTACATCCCGATCACCTCGGCCTTCCTTACTTCTTGTTGAATTCCCATGGACAAATTCATAATCATCTTCGTCGCCTTCCCACCGATAGCCATCCATGAAACCACGCATGAGAAGGTGGTCCCGCACCATATCGGCTTTAGGGTCCATAAGGCTCGTTAGCTTGCATCTTCGACACGGACATCTTATCTCCTTTTGGTTATTTCTAATCATCTCGTCCGTCGCGGCTTTCAAAAACCTAGCCACAACGCCTTCGCTCATCATGCGGACCATGGTCGCTCGCGGATATAGAGAAAATGGATATCTTAGCATACCAAAAGAAAATTTTGGCATGACCTTCCCTAAAAATAGGACATGTATATGCGTAGTATGCCCAACATTCGCCGAAACGGAAATGAATCAACGTTTCGGCAAAATATTGGCAACTCCATCGCATTTCAAATCCCCGCAAACAAAAACACATGCAACACATGTGTGGAGGCTTCGCATATACAACACACATGTGGATCCGGAGGCTTCGCATACAACACACATGCAATTACGTGACGCTTTTCGCGCATGCGCACGTACACATGATATCATCGAGCTTCGCACATAACATATGTGCATGACGTGTGTGCAAGACGATCGGAACCGTTCACACACAAAGCATAAAACCAACAAAGTTACCGATACGGCGAGACCTAGAGTGTTGGATGAGGTAAAAAGTTGAGATTGAGTAGGGTATTGAGCTAAGAAAGCTTCACCATTAGTTACCTATGAAGAAAATTAAGTTTACCAACTTAATTTTGGTGAATGAAGAGGTGAAAATGAGGTGGGAAGGAGGGGCAACACGACCGGATCCAGATTTGGTGGGAGGTGGTGGTGGAAGAGTGTTTGGGGAAAGTGGGTGGCACATGTGAGTGGAGGGTGAAAAGCAGGAAATGGTCCCAGGTTAGCAGTGGCGCACCACCTAGCCGTGCGCCACTGCTAGGGTGACATAGCAATGGCGCACTGCTAAGTGGTGCGCCACCGCTCACCTGTTACCCGCAAACCCACGCCCTCGCCCAACTTAGCAAGTGGCGCACCATGTCGGCGGTGCGCCATACCTAGTAGTGGCGCACCAAGCAAGTGCGCCATTGCTAAAGCCCTCATCTCTAAAGGGCCCCGGCCACCTCCTAGCAGATGGCGCACCACAAAGACATGCGCTATAAGTAAGCCATGTAGCGGTGGCGCACCATGGAGACGTGCGCCACTATTAGTTTTGGGTGGGAGCTGGCCTCCTGCCAGGAATTAGTAATGGCGCACCACAAACAAGGTGCGCCACTACTACATTTGTAACAGTGGCCCACCATTTTGTGGTGCGCCACTGCTAAGTAGTAGTGGCGCACGGCCATCCTGGTGCGCCACTGAAGTCAACCTTACGGCTAGGCCTTTTCCTAGTAGTGGGCTCCGGACGCTTGGTCCTTAGCCGTTTTGGTGAGACTGTTTGTGTGGCGCCGGTGGCATCGACGCCACACTGTGAAGTGTGGCGCCCGTGGCATCGGCGCTACACAAACAGCCTCGCCAAAACGGCTAAGTCCGAGACGATTTGTCTCACAATATGTTTTGGGCAATTATAAGTGCATGTGTGGCGCCGATGGGAGCGGCGCCACACATCCTGCCACGTCGGATCGGCGCACCAGCTCAGCGTCGAGGGCGCCACGTTGGCTGGGAGAGTGGCGTCGCCGGCACGGGCGCCACACTGCCAGGTGTGGCGCCCATGAGAGGTGCGCCACACAAAAAGGTTAGATGGGTGAAATAGTTTACCCGAAGGGTCAGTCTATGCTATAGTTGCAACAAAGTGTTATTTTTGTGTACATCGCCTTATTTTTGTCGGTGGCAGTGAGTGTACACGTGCCGCGCGCACGAGCCCCTAGATCTGAGGCTTTGACTCCGGATCGCGATTGTCCACACAAGCCTCGTACGTAGTACCGTGCAATCAATCTTCCATTCACGTTTATTTTAAAGAATGAATCCATTCCGCCTAACGGTTCGGTATGGCCGCACCTGCATCCCGTCGTTGAGTCCATCGCGAAGTTGCTCCAAAACACGGCCAGCGTCCGAGGGCAATGTCGTAACACCAGCTCGATTCTGTCTTTTTCTTGGAGGAAGATCGTGTCTTGGGTAAACTCCACTTTGTCGGTGTGTAATTCGTCGTCTTCAGCAAAGTCTCCGCCATGGTTCTGGCCGGTAATGTCAGCAAGCAGAAAAAAGGACGGTGCCATGTTTCAGTTTAGCCCTTGCACTTCTATTTCTGTTTGTGTTTGAGGTTGTGATGTACTTCTTTGCAATACAGTAGCTCTTTTGGTGGCTCCACAGAGAAATTTCCTGGAATGAATCAACACCGGCAAGTCGACCCGAACACTGTACAGTATTTGGCCACCTTTTACGTCCCGGCATCATAAAAGGAAGTAAATAAATTATGCCTTTTCGAGCCAAAAATAGATTTGTGCTAATGGCAAGGTCTAAAGATGGTATGCATTTAGGTCGTATATTCCATACTACTATTCATGTGCTTGTGCGTATTCGGTAAGTCCGAACCGTAATGGGCAAAAGTAAATAAACATTTCAGTGATGGACTAGGGTTTTTGTAAGTGTTTCATATTTGCTTCAATACATTAGGGATTTTTTGAATAAAGAAAATATATCAATATCGCAAAGGTACCGGTTACACCTAACCTCTGCATCAACAAGACGGTCAAAAACATTAGGGATGGACACGACCAAGAAAAATAAAAATAAAAGAGAAAAATAAAACAAAGACCCCGTCGCGATGTTGAACCACACACAACAATAGCACTCTAAATACAACACCTGAACTATAAACGAGATTCTCCAAAATCAACGCCTCCAAGAAGAAAATAATGCACAAATATTATCGTTGTCAGATCGAAGATATTGAATTTTCACCCTGGAGAAAGTACGATTTTTCCAAAACAATGTCTTCATCAAGAACATTGCTAGGTATATCCAATGAAGGCTAGACAATGGATTTTCACCCTAAAAATCGTGGCTCGGTCACCACCAGGTGATGCCACCCACTTGCCAAGGATGCTACTACAAGTCAGTCAAATATTTGACATACATGGAGAACATGTGCCCCCTTTTTTTCTTCACAACCAGTACCCTCTTCGCCAATACCGACCTTCGATCTCAAACACCATGGCTTTCTCCACCTCTATTAGTTTCATGAAAATCTATACCGAGACATGTCCCATGACACCAATAAGAAGGCGGAAGCTTCACGCCTCAATCGACTCCGCTCTAGATATCTAGTATCACCATGCGCCAAACTACAGAAATCTCCGAAAGTAAGACCGAAACTCATCGACAGTCAGATCGAGAAGGCTGTCATGAGGCAGATTGATGTCTGGGTGCTGAAAAAACAGCAGGGCAGACTACCTTTTATTCTTCGATGCAGGCAAGCAAGCACCACAGGCCGCCATACGCCTCCCAAACGGGTCAGCCATCCCTGCCGAAGCAGGAGGCGGAGCCAAAGCACAGTGCTTTCTCAAGCTGCATGCTGAAGCACAGGAGCCAAACGACGTTGGAGCGGAGAAGAAGCATGTGCGAACCGTTGCCCGTCTGAGTCCATTGGCCCAGATCTGGCCCAACCGCGACCCACTGCCTCGTCACCCACCACCGCCACCAATCACTGTGACCGCTGCTCCACCGCCGCCCGACCATCGGACCAATCCACCATCGAGAAGAACCGCCGCCGCCCCCACACCACCCAAGCTTTCCAAGGCGACGCCCCCTAGACGGCGACGAGAGAGGACTGCGCGGAGAGGAGGAGGCCGAGGGGATGGGGACGAGGATGCGCTGGCGTGGCTGGATCAGTGTGCACACTATTTTTGACAATGAATTGTAAAGTAAGTTCAGTACAAAAATATTAGAGTAACAATTGGCCAAGATAAATGCTCCATCCGATCTCGTATCTAAACAAAGTTGAGCAAGTTATTTTGGAATATAGGGAGTATATCTTTTTAATAAAAAATAAGCATATCATCAACCGATGTACATGGCGAGGTAACTGTTTTGGAAGGGAAAGATAAATTCACTTGAAATTCTAAGAAATTTTACTTTCTTAGAGGAAGAAATCTAACTTGTCAACTTCAATTTTAAGTAGAAAATAGGTGGTGTGTAAAATGTGCTCTGTATTTTGTACTCAAAGTTGCGTGAAGAAAAATAATCCTAGTGGCAGCAGTGGCCTCTTATGAGAAAAACACAAAATACCATGGCTTTCCTAGAAAACAGAAAACCTCGCAGAAAAGCCCTTTCCCCTTTCGTTCTCATTCTCATAAGATATTCCCACGGAATTTATATTTTCCGCTCCCCTTCCCTTCTCCTCTCCGGCCTCCCTTCGCCCTCGCCCGCTCGCGCCTTCCAGAAGCTTCGCATCGCGATCGCCTCCGCCGCCACGAGCTCCCACGGTGGACGCCCCCACCGGCGTCTAGGGCTCCCACCTCCCCTCCCTCCGTTCTTCCCGGCCCGGTCCTGAATTTTCCGCGATTTCTCGGGTGATTTCCCTGAAATTTTTCGTCACTTGTCGGCGCTGCTTCTCGGAATCATAGGGTTTTGCCGAGCCTCTTGCGGCGGAGGCGGAGGAGATGAGCGGGGAAGTGGAGTGCAGCGTGTGCCACGCCAAGGTGGCGCTGCCGCCGGCGGTGTCCAAGGCGTACCACACCCACCGGACCACCGTGTCGTCGCGGCAGCGCGCGCTCAACGTCCTCCTCGTCTCCGGCGACTGCGTCCTCGCCGGCCTACAGGTGACTCTTGCTTCCTTCCCTGCATTTTTGTTCCGTTTGGTCAGTGTGCAGGTGTTGTGTAACAATTGAACCATTATTGCTTATTTTAAGCTGGGGGATTGAACCGTTAGTGCTGACTGCTAGATGATGGCGGTGGAGGCGAATTGACTGGCTTTCGATTAGTGACTCGCTGTTTTTGTCAATATGGCTAGATACATTGCAAGCTAATTGCTAACAAGAAAAGTGTGGAGTTTCATCTTCCATGAGCTCCGTTTTTCAGTGTCAGTTTCATTTCCAGTGTCAGCTTTATTTTTCAGCACGCTGATGTTTGCACTGTCTAGATACACGCATCAGTTGTACTACTTATCAAAACTTCTCGATGATTTGCGTCGGTAGTAGTGAATCTATTCTGAGATCAAGATTGGCATTCTTAACAAATGATCATGCTTCTGTAGATTTTCATTAAACTTATTGGCAGCTTGCCACATTGCTACTTCTTATGGTTGTTAATACTCTTCCACATCTTGTACAGCCTATATTGGTCTACATGTGTAAAGTGGATGGGAAATTCAAATTTAGCCCAGTCAGTGTGAACTTCTTGACAGAGATTACAAAAGTTATCTTTGCCATCATCATGTTGTTCTTCCAGGTATGTGATATCATCTATAGTTCCATTCTGATTTGTTTCTGTACTTTTTAGTTCAATTAGAATGTTGCTTATCTCGTGTAAGGTCTGGTGTCATTTGTGTTCATATATGCTGCTAAGTGAGTTGAATGAATATCCTGTTTAAAATCCGCACATTTCACTCCAGCATTGCTTACAGAAGTTTTCTGTTTGCAATAATTTCCTTGATGCCTCTTGCAGGCTAGGCGCCTAAAGGTGGGGGAGAAGCCACTTCTAACGGTTTCCACCTTTGTCCAGGTAATATGACCCTAAATTTAAAGTGTGCATGTCTATACTATGGATCTGTTTAATGCATTGCGATGTTTCAGTCTCAAATCAACTGAAAACGTGCATGATGTAAATACCCAAATACATATATACTGTTCAGTTCAGAAAGAAGCTGTGGTTTTTCCGTTTTGGATCCCAATTATCTGGCCATATGCTGTCATGTATACAATAGCCCCGGACATCTCATGGAAATTCCATATAAATTTGAAATTGTAATCATTAATTACTTTCTCCACCTCTCTACATATATTTGTTATGATGGCAAAAGTAACAGAAAACTAGTCATCCTGTTTCCCATTCTAATTAATCATCACTTGGCAGGCTGCTCGCAACAATGTTCTTCTTGCAGTTCCTGCTTTTCTCTATGCCATCAACAATTATTTGAAGTTCACAATGCAGGTAAGAATCCAAAAGCACCTCAATACTCAGGACTTGTCATAGCAATCTTTTCTGTTTAAGGAAACAAAATAGTGGAGCTCAACATCTGTATGAGTGTAACTTGGATCTGGTAGATATCCTAACAAATATAATTCATCATATGTGTTTTCTGTTTAAGTAAAAAAAATAGTGGAGCTCAACATCTGTATGAGCGTAACTTGGATCTGGTAGATATCCTAACAAATATAATTGATCCTGTGTGTTTTGCAGTTATATTTTAACCCTGCGACAGTGAAAATGCTGGGTAACCTCAAGGTACGGTAATTTCCTCCTTCATTTTCTTTTGTTCATGTTTCACTTATAAGTACTAACCTCCTAAGTCCTAATAATCTCAGTCTTGTAATATACCTTTTGGTCGTTAACATACATATGCAACTGGCATAAACTGTTTATGTTCCGTGATTATATATTTATTGTATTGATATCTGTAGGTTCTGATAATCGCTGTACTGCTGAAAGTGTTATTGAGGAGACGTTTTTCCACAATTCAGGTAAATTTCTCCTAATTTTCACCAATCATGTCTTCCAACTTTGGGCATTTGTTCAGTATACTCCAAATGTAAGTCAATTTGTGTTGGTGCAGCTCAAATATGATTTGGCCACCTCCCTATAAAAGAAAAGGAAAAACGAAAGATAATTGACCACTTGTATTTCTTCGTATCTGTGGAATAATGTTGTAATGTCCAAATGCAATACTTTAAGTTGTTATTGATGCCATGAGCTTGTGTAATTGACATCATGCTATTCTTTGTTAACAGTGGGAAGCCCTTGCACTCTTGTTAATTGGAATATCTGTTAATCAGCTGAAATCACTGCCTGAAGGTTCGACTGCACTTGGTCTTCCCGTTGCAGCTGGGGCCTACATGTATACACTATTTTTTGTAAGTCCCGACTTGGGTTCATTTGTTGAATCAGTTTTCTCATACTTCCTTTCAAGCCATTTGTACCTGCTATTTTATTGAACATGTCAGGTTAGAGTATACCATAACTCGTGTAATTTGAGAAGCTAGCATGCTTATTATGTACTAATACTTCCCTTTTACGCTCTTTTCTTGTATTATGTACAACGCAAGTATGGTATTCTGTCAGTCAGTTGACTACAGCACAGTTTTGTATGTGCTCTGCTCCTTAGCTCTAGCTAATTATAAATGTTGCAGTCGCTCATCTTACTGATACAGTGCTCGCTCTTTGCTATTTCTTGCTTTCAACAATATTACTTCATATTTTGGTATAGTTTATGTCATCTATAACTTCAATGTGATTCAGAGCTTAGAGTAAACTACCATAGGAGAAAATAGTCGGTTGTAAGATCTCGGGATAGAATCTATACACTCAACTGCTTCACATGGGGACAATATGGAGCTTTTCGTTTTCATTTGAGCACGTAAAAAGAATTTAAAGTATTTTTTTAAACAACAGTATTGAGTGGCGACTGGCAAGAACTGAGACCTGACCATAACGTACAAATTTTGTGGGTTGTCAGATAACAGTTCCTGCATTGGCATCAGTTTACAACGAAAAGGCTCTGAAAAGCCAGTTTGATACGAGCATATATCTTCAGGTATGTCCATATCCATTTGTGCTGCTTTTATTGGTATTTTAATCTGGCACGATATGCTACTCGATGCAATATCCTAACTTAAATTGCTTATGTATTTATTTCATTTCTCTAAATGCTATTTGTCACCATTGTCTCCATCTCTACAGCACTTATTTCTGTACGGTTATGGTGCGATATTTAATTTCCTTGGGCTCGTGATCACCGCCATCATCCAAGGTAATGTTTGAGAATACATGTCTCATGAGAAGCATTAATTATTTTTGTTTCTTCTTCTTCTTCTTCTTCTTCTTCTTCTGTGATGTCTTGTCAAAACAATTTTTGCTGTGTGAATTGAATACATTTTTTTCATGTTAGCTTTGGATTTTGTTATTTTTTTCTTCGTTTGTATAAGTAATTCCCTGTTATATGTTTATATATTGTATCCTTACAGCTTGATTTACCTTTGAGAAATGTTTACTTTCAAGAACTTCAACTATTTGTATTTTTATTATTCATTTCGACATGGTTCATTCAACTTTGCTTTTGGGATGCTAGGATTTGAAACATGCATAACAAATTCTTGTGACTGAATTGTGCTGTCTCTGAAGTGTGTTCTTTTACATGATATGTTCATCATGGATATGGAATAATGCAATGCTGATATAACACATCTGTTGTGTAACTTTTCAGGGCCTAGTAGCTTTCACATTCTGGAAGGGCATTCAAAAGCCACAATGTTTCTTATTTGCAATAATGCTGCACAGGGCATACTTTCGTCATTTTTCTTCAAATATGCAGGTATGTTGCAAACATTAAAACCTTCTACCTATTGTTTGGCATGCTCTTAAATGCACTGCATTTCTTCAATATCCTTGAAGCTTTATTCTTCTATTTACGTTGCATGTATGGATGTATCCACTGAAAGTTTCCATATATGCAATGGCTTGCTTAAACCTGTGTGCAATACAAGAAAACGTCTAGCACGAGCACTGAGCACTGGCTTTCTTTTTTCGAATTTTCACCGGGGGTTCCCCACCTGAATATACTGAAAAAAAGGGCCAAACCCCAGATAGCACTGGTTATTCAGTCCTAGCTCGTAAGAGTATGCATATACATGAATAGGCTAATTCTGTGATGTGAAATTTGATTACTTTATGTTAGTTTTGGCAAACGGGAATGTAATAAGATTCAAGCACGTTAATGACCAATGCAGATACAATTTTGAAGAAATACTCATCGACAATCGCCACAATATTTACGGGTGTTGCGTCTGCTGTACTGTTCGGTCATACTTTGACTATCAATTTTGTTCTTGGAATATCAATAGTAATTATATCTATGCATCAGGTAACATGCTTTCTTGTCTGTTGATTCAGTTAATGTTGAAGTTACCATACTCTTACATGTTTCTGTGGATCTTAATTTGTTCCAGTATCTTTCAAACCAAATTAAAGATCAAGTGCCAAGCAGCAAAATTGAGATGTCTGATGTGGAGGATCACAAGTTAGTTCTATTGTGCACTCATAGTTTTTTTTAGATCAATGTACTCGAATAGTTGATGCTTGATATACCCACATTGTTCTGAAGTTTCATTCTGCAATCTATCTTCGAGAAGAAATCTATTGCTTTCTGCTGTAGCCACTGCAACCTTAATCCATGTCATTAGTAATATGTTTGTTTTGATTTTTTTTATGGATTGCCTTGTTCAGCAGATTAAAGGAATCTGTATATGTCAAAGTTGACCCAGTGGCAAGTGAGGTAATTATATACTACATATATTCAAAGGGATTTTTTTTTTCTATTTGCAAGTCTAACGGACATTCTCATTTGTGCATACAGGCTAAACACCGCCATGGATCTGATGAGAGGCAGCCACTTCTTCCTGTCTGATGTCGTCTGAGAGGTTAATATCTTCCTTTCTGAAGAGTAATAATATGTGCCATCCACCATGTGTTCTTTCAGTCTAATGTCGCCATTTCTCCTTTTATCGTGAAAGTAGGAATGCATGTCAACAATTTCTATTCCTTTGGTCCATTTCTGAATCATTTCCCTTGACAGTGATAAGAGGAGCACACATCTTGCCAGCATGGCACCAACACCTGAGCATGGGATGAGAAGATTTATACAGCCGCATAGGGTTTTGACCTAATATTCCCGAAGAATCGCTATCGCAGTGATGTTTAGAGGACTGTCACAGGGATGTCTATCCATTAGCAGAATGGCGTGCTTGCAGAGATACTGTAGCTGGGCCGGATACCTTCGCATTGTCATAGAATCGGTGTGATGTGATGGAATGATTTAGAATAACTGTATTTAGTCTACATTTTTCGTCCCATTTTAGTATTTTTGCCAGCTCGTGTTCTTTGTGCAGTATATTTTACTATTACCTCATATGTTAACTCTTAACAATGTGGCGATGCAAGCTAATCTTCGAGAACCTAACCTTGTGTAACGGAGAGGTAGTTTGATGTGCTCAAAATGTGGGCGTGGACATATAGATTCAATGTGCCCACATCACATCAACGAGGATATGACGTGTCAATGTTCAGAAGATCTGGTAATATGCAAGCATCAACTTCTTTTTTCTCCTTATCTTTATTTACACAGGTAATCCCTCTTTTTTTTTTTGTGAACTGAAACTTATATTACTCAAAACAGCAATTGCAATCTTGGTAGCACAACTAATTTGCTAAACCATCTTGGCCAGAGCAAAAGTTATAGTGTAATTGGCTAAAAAGTGACTACAGCTATTCTGACAAAGATTAACATGAGTAATATAAGTTCGACGGGCTTTCAGTAGAGACTTGATCTCCTTTACCATTGGTGCATGAACGGACCGATTCACACCTTTAGACCTCAACATCATCACGATCTCAAGACAATCAGTTTCAACCATGATCAGCAAGTTACACCAATTCAGGCTAAGCGATAAACCTTCCATGATCGCATATAATTCTGAGCTTAAGGGATCTCTTGATGACTGACGCTGTCGATAGGCCGAGGAGATAATGTTACCACCATGATCTCGTGCAATCATCCCTGCTCCTGCATCTCCTGTAGTATCGAATGACCCGTCAACATTGAGCTTACACCAACCAGCTAGTGGAGGCAACCAATGCACAGGTGATTTAATAACATTGTCTACGTGCTCATGAAAACGTTGCTCATCCCGATCAAAGACATACTTTCCCTTCATGATATCCATAGTAGCATGACACTTGATATTTATTAGGGACTCCAGATAGCTCACTAAAAAACGACGAGATACGTCCAATGGTGGTGGGGTTTATCATCGACAACTTCATTGCGGACATGCCAAATACGCCATAGGGTTAGCAAGACCATACATATTTATTGCTTGAGGAGTCCCTTATTAGATTGAGCACCCACTCAATCCCTGTATTCACAATTTTCTCTATGGGTGGTAGATGCTACACCTCTGCCATATAGGACCATAGCTGGATCGCTAGTGGACATTAAAGGGGTGGAAATTGTCCTTAGCCTCCATACTACACACAGAAAATTGATCAGTAACCTCCGAGTGCGACGACACTTGTTCCGCCAAGTAGGAAGTGAATTTTTTTAGCAAGACACCATGCAAAGTGTTGCACTTTTGGTGTACGTTGCTTTTCCATATGAAATCCCAGATTTTCCTTGTACCCTCAAACTCTTCACAGTGAATAAACCGTGCTTCTCAGGCGCCCAAGCAAGTTGCCGTGCTTCTCAGCTTCAATCTCATAATTTCAACAATGTCCATCGGTATGAAGTATTGGTTCAACAAATCTGTACGCCATGACCCAAATTGATCAAGAAGTTCTGAGACAAACCTTAGTCTGCACCTTTCTTTGGTCGACGCCAATCTATAAGATACAGGTCTTAGAATCCATGGATCTCTCCATATCCGTATACTCTGCCCATTACATACTCTCCAATCAAACCCTTCTTGAGAAGTTAAAAGATTGCAGTCCATGTTGAAGATGCATTCCCGCTGAAAACAGTATCTTCAGTCTCCCATTAGGATAGTATTTGGCATTTAAAACCCGCGCACACAAACTATTAGGTTTA
This sequence comes from Lolium rigidum, assembly GCF_022539505.1. Taxonomy (NCBI): domain Eukaryota; kingdom Viridiplantae; phylum Streptophyta; class Magnoliopsida; order Poales; family Poaceae; genus Lolium; species Lolium rigidum. The sequence continues at coordinate 51,502,866 of NC_061513.1, read as the reverse complement.
GTAAGCAACCGTCATGCTTGTCTTGCAAGAAGTGTTTGGTTAAACATAAGGAAATCCCTAAAGCCAAGACCACCCTGGTATTTCGGTTTCTGCAACTTCTCCCATGCACGCCAATGAGTCTTCCTTTTTCCATCCCTAAAACTTTGCAGAGCTCGACTTCGATCAAACCCAGAACGCGAAGTAGTTGTGAATAGAGTGAGTAGCAGGCTGGTGTGTCACTCTGCAATTAATTTTGCAAAACGAGGACGGTCATCTCCTGAAAATTGTCGGCCATCCCTCAAATTGACGTACGTAATCGATCATTATTTTCCTCCAGAATTGCATGTAAACCTGCAATCTCATGTGGTTGTACTTATTAACCTAGGCGGAAACCATGATCCGTTAGGGCCTCGTGTTGCATGTTATATAGGTGGAAAAGCCCCACGGTGGCGTGTACATGTTGGATACGTAGACGTGTTGGAGTACTACTCCATACAGTATACGTGTCGAGGTGTTTTTACATCTAACAGCCTCCTTTAATCTAAACTACGGAGGACTGCGAAGAAGATTTAGATTACGATGAAACTCCTGTAGATTCTTGATAGGAAGCACTTTTGTGAAACCATCAGCAACTTGATATTTGCTGGAGACAAACCGAATATCCAACTGTTTACGGGCAACTCTTTCACGTACAAAGTGAAAATCTATCTCAATGTGCTTTGTGCGGGCATAAAACACCGGGTTTGCAGAAAGATATGTAGCTCCCAGATTATCACACCATAGACATGGTTTTTTCTTTAACTAAACTTCAAGTTCACACAAAAGAGCTTCAACCCATATTAATTTTGTTGTAGCATTAGCTAAGGCCTTGTATTATGCTTCGAGTACTAGACCTTGAGACTGTTGCCTGTTTTCGAGCACTCCAAGAAACTAGGTTAGGACCAACAAATATGGCAAACCCACCGATGGAGCGTCTGTCTTCAAGACAGCCAGCCCAATCAGCATCTGAGAAAGCACTCAGAAGAGTGGAGGATGACCGCTGAAACGTTATACCAATTTTGACTGTACCTTTGACATATCTCAGTATCCTTTTAACAGCCGACCAATGAGAGGTCATAGGAGCATGAAGATACTGGCAGACTTTGTTAACTGCAAACGACAAATCTGGACGTGTCAGTGTGAGACACTGAAGACCACCAACAAGACTGCGATATCGTGTGCTGTATTCAGGACCAAGTGGTCCCCCCCCCCCTAGGCCAGTGACTCGGTAGAAGACAAAGGTGTTGGTGCATATTTACAATCTGTCATGTGTGCTTTGGCCAGAATATCTAATGCATATTTTTCCTGTGTAAGAACAATACCATTGGCTGTTTTCTGTACTTCCATACCCAGGAAGTAGTGCAAGTCTCCAAGATCTTTGATAGCAAAATTTGTACCCAAGTCTTTGAGAAGAGCCGAAATTGCAGCATTGGAGGAGCTTGTGACTATGATATCATCAACATATATGAGCACATAGATAGTAATCTCTGACCTTTGATAAAGAAAGAGAGACGTATTAGCTTTAGATGGAACAAAACCAAACTCATGAAGCTTAGAACTCAAGTGAGAGAACCAGGCACGAGGAGCTTGTTTAACACCATAAAGTCACTACTAGAAAAAGGCTTATTAGTGGCGCACCAGCGGTGCGCCATTGGTAATCCAAATACCAGTGGCGCACCACCTAGTGCGCCACTGCTAACCGTAGAGGTGCGCCACTGCTGTGATATTAGGATGTGCCACTTTATATATGTAGAGGTGCGCCACTGCTGTGATATTAGGATGCGCCACTTTATATTAATTAGGGTGCGCCACTGCTTGGAGAATCAATAAAAAAATAAAAAAGCCGACCACATGGGCCTGGTCGTGGCAGCGGTGGATTTGACCATGGATTACAGCGCCTTCAGTCCTTCACCCTGTTTTTATTACTTTGTTTATTTATTACACCTGGATTATTACAGAACCCTAAAAGAGAACAAGTCCCTAATTTTACAACTAAAACCCTACAAAAATTATAAAAAAGCAATCAGGTCCCTGAATCAAAAGGGACGGAGCACACCAGACCCCGTAGCCGCCGCCGCCGGAGCACGCGCTTGACGGTGGCGTTGCTCTGCTCCCAGACCGCTGCCACTGAGTCGACCGCCACCCTCTCCTCCTTCCTGCAGGTGGCCGAGGGGATGCACTGCGCAGCGTAGGTGCTGCCGGCAGCCGGTGTTGACGAGGGCCAAGCAGTGGCGTTGCTCTGCTCCCAGACCGCTGCCACTGAGTCGACCGCCACCCTCTCCTCCTTCCTGCAGGTGGTCGAGGGGATGCACTGCGCAGCGTAGGTGCTGCCGGCAGCCGGCGTTGACGAGGGCCAAGATGAGCTGCGTCGCCCGCGTGAAGTGGGGCGGCATGGCGACGACCGCGTTCCGCACGGACAGGCCGATGTGCGCATCGGCGTAGTGGAGAAGGGGGCGGTGGCGGGGGAGAGGACCAGGGGGCGGTGGCGGGGGAGAGGACCAGGGGCGTCGCCAGAGATCATGGTGCGGTGATGCAGCGTGGCCAAGGGACGGCGTCGCCGTGGTCGCCCCGGCCGTGAGCACCGCCTCCCCTAGGCCATCGACGACGCCGCCACCGCTGCGCTCATATGGCTGGCCTCGCAGGCGGTGGCTTCGGTGGGGCACGACGCCGTCGTGGTCGCCCATCGCACGACCTCGCAGGCAGTTGAGAGGAGATAAGATTGGGGGGCGGTGTAGGAGATGAGTGAGGCGCGGTCGGAAGGAGTTTGTGCGAGCCTGCGAGAAGATTGGGGGAGAGAGAGACGGATGGGTGCGGTGGTGACGAGATAAGATTGGGGGAGAGAGAGAGGGGTGGGTGAGGTTTGGTTGTTGGGGCATGTGGTGGGTGGCCGGTGGCTTGGGTGGGGCATGTGGGAGGCGGTGGCGCATTAGTAGGGGTGCGCCATAACTAACAAATACCAGTGGAGCACTATAAACAGGTGCGCCACTACTATCTTAAATATGTGAGATAGCAATGGCGCACCACTAAAGGGGTGCGCCACTGCTAAGTTTGGGGAGGTGTGAGATCTGGACGACCTTTAGTGGTGGCGCACCTCAAAAGCAGTGCGCCACTGCTATGTTTGTATTAGTGGAGCACCACTTTTTGGTGCGCCACTGCTAGTTAGCAGTGGCGCACCAGTATAAGGGTACGCCACTGATACCATTCTTACGGCTAGGCCTTTTCCTAGTAGTGAGTGCTTTATCAAGCCTGCAAATATGATGTGGATTATTAGAATCTTCAAATCCAGGGGGTTGTTTCATATAGACCTCCTCTTCCAGAACACCATGTAAACACGCGTTCTTCACATCTAGCTGCCGGAGACTCCATCCTCGAGAGACAGAAATAGCAAGGACCACACGTATGGTGGCAGCTTTCACAACTGGACTGAATGTTTCTTCATAATCAAGGCCATAGCGTTGCCGAAATCCCTTGGCAACAAGACGAGCTTTATAACGATCAATTCTACCATCAGCACAACGCTTGATACGATACACCCATTTGCAATCAATCAAATTTTTGCTAGAACTGGGTGGCACAAGATGTCACGTTTTATTTTGCATAAGAGCACGATATTCTTCTTCCATAGCAGAACGCCAATGATCATCATTAAGAGCTTCAGACAACGACCGAGGTTCACCTGAAGTAGTAAGCAAACCATAGCGGATAGTGCCGTCAGTATATTTTTTCGGATTTCGAATACCTTTCTGTAAGCGTGTTTGCACACCAGGAGTAGCAGCAGCCGGAGGCACAGAATCTCCTGGACTAGGCGCTGTCGGCGCCAGGGGAGCAGCCGACCCGGCTGTCGGACGTGCAGCCGCATGCGCGGACGCGGCCTGCGAAGAGACAGGCGGGGTCGGGCGCGGTTCGGGCGGGAGTCCAGTCAGGGGTGGCGACGTGTCGCGGCGCGGTTGGGGCGGGTTCGGCCCGGCCGACCGGCCAGTAGAAGGCGGCGACATGGCGAGCGCTGGGGACGACGGACGCGCACGCGCGGCAGGGCGTTGCGGTGGATCATCCTCGGGATCCGCGCGCGCAGGGGTGACAACACCTGAATCAACTTCGTGTTCAGTGCTGCTGTCTTTTTCTGGCGTCGGTATTTCATGCTGTAAAAACTCCGTATCTTCTCCGTTTTCACTCAAATTTGTTGCGGTGTGCTCTGAATCTGATGTAGAATCATCTGCAACATCAAGCTCAACAATATTCTGGGCATTGTTAGTAACAACAGGTATGTAATGCATATTCATATGTTCATCAACTGGTGCATCCCCAATATTCGAAGATGTGGAAGGAGTATCAAGAGGTAACAAAGAAGCTCTTGACGGAGACGTTGACCAGCATTGGGATGAAGAGAGGCAAACGTGAAGACATTCTCATCGAAAACAATGTCACGAGGGACATAAACCCTGCCAGTTTTGACATCGAGACATTTAACTCCCTTGTGTAAAGGACTATATCCAAGGAAAACACATTGAGTAGAACGATACGCAAGCTTACAAGTGTTATAGGGACGAAGATTAGGCCAGCAAGCACAGCCAAAAATTCTAAGAGACTCATAGTTGGGCTTAATACCAAGAAGACGTTCTACCGGTGTGTCAAAATTGAGAATTTTGGTAGGAAGCAAGTTTATTAAAAACGTTGTTGTAAGAAAAGCATCATCCCAAAATTTGAGAGGCATAGAGGCATTAGCAAGAAGGGAAAGACCAACTTCAACTATGTGCCTATGCTTACGCTCAGCCGAACCGTTTTGCTGGTGAGCATGTGGACAAGAGACATGATGAACAATGTCTATTTTCTGAAAGAAACTGTTGAGTTTTTCATATTCACATCCCCAATCAGTTTGCATGGTTTTAATTTTGGTGCCAAATTGTCTTTCAACATACTGCTGAAAGTTAAGAAACACTTGATAGACATCAGAACGTTTCTTAAGAAGAAATATCCAAGAAAATTTACTATAATCATCGATAAAGCTTACATAGTATGAATTCTTGCCAACAGACAGATGTGCTGGACTCCAGACATCAGAGAACACTTGTTCCAAAGGAACAGTAGAAACACTAGTAGACACAGGATATGGCAATTGATGACTCTTTGCTAATTGACACGAATCACACACGTAAGGTGTTATTTCTGGAGTATACGAAATTTTATTTTTCCTAAGAATCTGCTGAAACGACAAAGGAAGAAGGATGTCCTAAGCGACCGATGCCACGTGGAGGAGCAAGGCTTGATGGTGATGAAGGCTTGCTTGGAGGCGTCGGTCATGTAGGGGATGAGGGGGTAAAGGCCGCCATAGCACGGACCTTTAAACAATATTCTCCACGTGGCCTGATCCTTAATCAAAAAGAAGAAGGGGTGAAATTCAATGAAGACATGGTTATCAAGTGTAAATCGATGAACAGAAAGCAGATTCTTAGAGGCACTAGGAATATGAAGGATATCATTAAGATGCATGCGACAATATGGGGTGCGAAAAGTTGAATGACCAATATGAGCAATTTGCATACCGTTACCATTGGCTGTTTGGACGCGATCATGTCCAGTGTATTTCTCCTGAGTAGAGAGCTTGCTCAACTCTCCAGTGATATGGTTCGTAGCACCGGTATCAGTGTACCAGTTTGTATCAACGCCATAGGATGCCATATTAGCAGCTTTGGTTTCACGGTCATCATCATCAGAATTATCACGATCGCCTTCATAGCGCCACCAGCAATCAGAAGTAGGGTGGTCATAGATCTTGCATATCTGGCATGTGGTATCCACAAAAGGAGTGGGCGCACGACCACGACGGCGACGGTCAGTGCGGTCGCCATCATCACGGCGACGGGGAGGAGCACCACCATCACGCTTGTCATCACGACATCGAGGAGGATCATCATCACGACAACGTGGAGCGTCATTACGGCTACGAGGAGGTTCATCACGGCGACGGTCATCATCGCGGCATCGGTCTTCACGGCGCCAATCATCATGACGCCGATCATCGCGGCGTCTAGTATCATCTCGGCGACCACCATCATCACGGCGGCGGCCACGATCATCATCAGCACGGCCACGGTCGGGACCCCCACGAGGATCACGTCCACGGCGAACAAGGTTGGCGTGAAGGGTGTAAGAATCACCCGAGGCTTGGAGATGTGCTTGGCGGATGTCATGAGCGCTGATTTGATCAAAGAGATCGTCCAAGGTGGCACCAGAATTGCCATTAATGGCAGAAACAACATCATTATAGGAGCCATCAAGGCCACGGCAGATGTAGCCAACGAGTTCATCCTCATCAGCGGGCTTGCCCATCGCAGTAAGCTCAGAACAAAAACCCTTCATCTTTGCAAAATATGCCCTAGCCGAGAGCTCGAGCTTTTTAGTGCTGTTGAGAGCATCATGGAGATGATTGACCTTGGAACGAGAGGCAGTAGAGAACATGGTGTTGATCTTGAGCCAGACCTGAGCCGAGGACTCGAGACCAACAGTGTGCGCAAGGATATCAGGGGACAGCGAGTTCAGGAGATAACTCATGACCGCCCGATCTCGAGCGATCCATGCGAGTATATTCCGGGCTTGCGGTCTTGATCTTCTTCTTGTCGGCATCTTCTTCTTCTATGAACTCCGGCGGGGCGACGTCAGTGCCCTCAAGGAGGGGCAGAACTTGAGCGCCACGCAGCGTCGGAAGGACGAGCGTTTTCCAGAATAGAAAGTTGCCCCGTGTCAGCTTCTGAGACGGAGGTGATCCGAGGGCCACACCAAGGACGGCCGACGATGAGGAAGACGACATTGGAGCAGTAGGGTGTTGGGCGGCAGCGGCGGCTAGGGTTTTGGAAGCGACGGCGGCGGACAAAAAAAAAGTCGGCGGCGGTGGCTAGGGTTGTGTTTTGGCGGCGGCGGGGGCACGTAGCGAGCTGCGGCAGCGGTGTTTGTAGGTTGTAGGTTTTGGGTGTATGGCGGCGGCGGCAGGTCAGAAGGACCGGCGGCGGCGGCAGTTGTGTATGCGGTGGCGGCGGCGAATTTTTTTTTGTGGATCGGCGGCTAGGAGGTGGAAGAGGCAGGCTCTGATACCAAATTAACCTAGGCGGAAACGATGATCCGTTGGGGCCTCGTGTTGCATGTTATATAGGTGGAAAAGCCACATAGTGGCGTGTACATATTGAACACGTAGACGTGTTGGAGTACTACTCTACGTGTCGAGGTGTTTTTACATCTAACAGTACTGATCAAGTGTGCATCTTTCTCCTCCATGCACATCTATGATCTATATATCTATCCTTTCCTTGGCGATTTGGTGTCCACTGAATTCCTCCACATCGATCGCTCTCATTCACGTAAACCACTCGAGAGTCGAGACGTTAGTGGCCGTGTATTATCTCCCCGTCGTCTTGTAGTGTTCATCTCCACCACTCACTCTACTGTCCCCAAGAGCTGAGAATTTAAACTTCGCAAGTCTCCGTCCATTGCAGAAGAAAAGAGATGAAGAAGAACTCAAACTCTGAAATGAAATCTTGACACGAACCTTTAGCAGAAGGTGCAATACGAAGTAGTAGTACGGACGGACTACGTAGTTGGAGTATAAAATCGTTGGTGCATGCCCAGCAACGAACAAGCACACCGGCCGGCAAAATGGATCAGGCGGCGGACTCGTACTCCACCTCTACCATGCCCCTGCTCCTCCTCGGCTCCCTCGCGCTGGCGGTCTTGCTGCTCGTGCTCTTCGGGCATGGGCGCGGGAAGGCGCGGCTCCCGCCTGGCCCGCCGGCGCTGCTCTTCCTCGCCAAGTTCGTGGCGCTCCGGCGGTCCATATTCGACCTGGGCCCGCTGATCCTCGACCTCCACGCGCGCCACGGCCCCGTCATCTCCATCCACCTCTTCCGCACCCTCATCTTTGTGGCCGACCGCAAGGTGGCCCACCGCGCGCTCGTCCAGGGCGGCGCCACCTTCGCGGAAAGGCCGCCGCCGGTCGATCCCACCCGCCTGTTCACGTCCGGGGGTCGCGACATCAGCTCCTCCCCGTACGGAACCTACTGGCGCCTGCTCCGCCGAAACCTCGCCGCGGAGGCGCTCAGCCCGGCCCGCGTCGCGCATTTCGCGGCCGCCAGGAGGTCGGCGTGCGACGGGCTCGTCTCCAGCCTACTCAGAGAGCAAGAGCGGCAGGGGCAGGAAGAGGCCGTGACGCTGAGGCCGTTGCTGCGGCGCGCCATGTTCGAGCTGCTCGTCTTCATGTGCTTCGGCGCTCGGCTGGACCGCGAGGCGATGGACGAGGTGGAGGAGCTGCAGCACCAGGTGCTCGTCGCCTTCACCTCCTTCCCGGTCTTCGCTTTCTTCCCGGCGGTCACCAAGAGGCTCTTCCGCAGGCGCTGGGCGGGGTACCTCGCGGTACGCCGCAGGCATGAGGAGGTGTTCGTCCCGCTCATCCACGCGGAGCGCGCCGGCGGCGACCCGCCGTGCTACGCAGAGTCCCTCCTCGCCGTCCGCATGGCCGACGACGTCCGGCTCACTGACGCCGAGATGGTGAGCCTATGCTCCGAGTTCCTCAACGGCGGGACGGACACCACGGTGACCCTGCTGGAGTGGATCATGGCCGAGCTCGTGAACCGCCCCGACGTCCAGGCCAAGGTCTACGAGGAGGTGAGAGCCAACCCAGAGCTCAACGACCTGCAGGGGATGCCGTACCTGAAGGCCATCGTGATGGAGGGGCTGCGGCTGCACCCTCCGGGCCATTTCCTCCTCCCACACGGCGTGCAGCACAGTGGCGACGGTGGCGTTGAGATCGGAGGCTACATGGTGCCCAAGGGTGCGGAGGTGAACTTCCTGGTGGCCGAGATCGGGCGCGACGAGACGGTGTGGACGGCGGCGCGAGAGTTCCGGCCGGAGAGGTTCCTGGAGGGCGCCGAGGGGCACGGCGTCGACATCACGGGCAGCAGGGAGATCAAGATGATGCCTTTCGGAGCGGGCCGGAGGATGTGCCCGGGTTACTCTCTCGGGATGCACCACGCCGAGTACTTCGTGGCCAGGATGGTGATGGACCTCGAGTGGCGGCCGCCGGTGGAAGGGGAGGAGGTGGACATGGCGGAGACGCTGGATTTCACCACTGTCATCAAGCATCCGCTCCGTGCGCGCCTCTTCGCCAGGACTTGAAGTTAATTCCCACAATGCATGATGAAATTTGTGTCCAAGGGATGAAGGGAGAGTGTTAGGAATAGTTAGCTAAGCAGGAAGTTAGTGATCCAAACGCTACTATATGTATTGCCAACAGTCGCAAACCTTTGTAAACCACCTCAAAGGCATCTCTTCAGGAACTATATAAAGCCCTGAACAAGCATGAATAACATTCTTGGGTCTCAATCACAAGTTCTCAACACAGAGAAGGAAGCGCCTCCTTAATCTCTGCTTCTTCTTGTTTCTCCATGTCCACATGGTTTTGCTACTTTCTGTACTTAACACGGCAGATCCAAAAGAAAAAAAAAGGAAATATTGTACTGTATCATATCTTTTTTTTTAACAGCGGAGCCCCCAGAAGGGGCTCGAACAGTGGAGGTACAATTTTGTTACAAAGGACCCCAAGAAATAAGAAATTACACATAGATCCCTAGTATTTGTAGAAAGGACCTTGCTAAAATATTTGAGATTGCAATCTAGTCAATCCTCTTCCCCACTGTGGAGCAGAGAACGCAGCACGCTGCAGCCATGGACGACGCGTGGGACAAAACCACTTACCTTCGGCCTGGCAAAGCTCTCAGCACCTGCGTTGAAGAAGGGTCTCCGAATGGAGGTTGAAAACATGCCGAGCACACCTTGGCCAAATATTTCAGCGCCCTCTTTCGGGACGCAGAAGAGATGCTCCAAGCAGAACAGGTTCTTGAACTCCAAAGCCACTCAAGCAGAGCACCAAATGCACGCCGACACCACGGCAGGAGAATCAACCTACCATCGAACACTGCCACGAACCTGAGGAGGCAAGCAAAGGTGATGTCGGTGACGACGAGCATGGGAGCTCACAAGAGCAGATTCACTGGTACCCCGGTGCAGGTCAAGGAGCAGGTTGCCGGAGAGTAGGAGCTCCGAGCCGTGCTCACCACCATGGCGAACAGCTAGCAGGAGATCTAGATCTTGAGCAGCCGATGTCGATACCTGCCAGGGCTTCAAACGCTAAATCCGGAGCCTGTGGGCCTCAAGCTTATTGAAGGACTGGGAGAGGAAGAGCTTGAGTAGCAGCCGCACGCACCACGCCGCCACCGCCAGCAAGATCTCCATTACCGGCTGCCGGACGCCGCCTGGAAGCACCGAGAGCCTCGGTCACCGGCACAACGCCATACTCCACTTGGGAAACAAACACAAGACCTGGGCTACTATGTACAAAGGGGAACTGGCCTCCTCTCTCCCAGTCACTCCGGCTGGCGAGGCCGCCGAAGGAGATGGAGAGAGGAGCCGGCAGAGGGAAGCCGACCCTCAAAGTACTATTCACGCGTGAGAGAAAGGGAAGGTTAGTAAAAAACTGGACTTTGTTACTGTTCACGCGTGAGAGAAAGGGAAGGTTAGTAAAAAACTGGACTTTGTTTGTTTGTACTGTATCATATCGGTTGCTTGAAAAAGGGACCGACGACTTGTTTTGGATTACTCGATATTGTTTTCAAGGGAAACACTAAGTACTATCCAGCTATGCACGACGATGGTTTGCCATACTCGTCATACAATCATAGCAAGTTTGTGAGCCACTTTGTTCGGGCTTGTTCGCACGCTGACACTCTACACACCTGGAAAAGGGCCACCTGCTGCGCCAAATTAAGTGCCTCCGTTGAAGCACTCAACTTAGCACCAAAGTGGCAAAGTCCGAAGGCGTCCCTGACATTGTTCCGCACGCTCTGCACCTCATTCGTCTTCTCTTCACGTTGGAGATGCCCTGAGGATGGCTGCAAGTTCTATTTCCCTCAGCTCATGCATTATCATGAGGATCCCCAAAAAGTATGGCCTTATATCCATATATAGTTAAACACCTACTATAGCTGCCAGGGAGGATCCAACTGCATTTTCGTCAAAAAGCCATGTAAGGATTTACAGTCCAATTTCAACAAATGTGAATATTTCGGACATTGTTCGCTACAGATATCCCATAGTTACACATAATGAAGGGCGTTTCCACCAAAACACATCTTAATGCAGTTAGTTGCAGAGATCTGACAAGTGATGGCTCTGTTGTCTGCTTATCTTGCATATCTATCGTCCAAGCTTTTCGTTAAAGAGATAGCAGCATGAGGAAAGTGAACTATGTTCATCCCACGTCTTCAGTTAAAAGGTATCCTGCGCAACAACAGAAACATTACTTTTGTGAGCCATAAATTCGATGAGAATCTAATGGCAGAACAAACTTGCGAACAAGGTATCCTGAACTTACTTATTTTTTGGTTAATTCTGTGTGTGAATCAACTGTCCATAGCTGCTGGTGGTGGTGCAGGGGGGGTTTGCTTGTTCAAGGTTAGGGGAGATAAAGCCTTCACCACAATGCTCATGCTTGGACGGAACTCGGCTTCATATTGCACGCACAAAGCTGCTACCGCTGCAAGCTGCATTTACGAAGATTCGGTGGTGAAAAATGTGAAAATAAAGACTGGTACTGACAGAACAACACACGAGTTGTCATGGAAGTGGATGCGTAGAGAGAGCAAGACGGGGAAGGACAAGCGGGGAGAAAGGTAGGAAGGAGAGACCTTTGCAACTCCTTTAGGTGGATATTCACCATTTAACCGGGGATCTATGCACTGCTTAACCTTATCTTCCGTCAACCTTGGTGTAGCCTGCACAACAGAAGCTATATATGCTCAGAAAACTGATTAACAAATTCTCATGTAAGGATGGTGATGTGTCTTGTTATGATAAATGAGTAAAACTATAACGTGATCATTACCCATGTAACCAGGCTCTGCTGTCCTCTAGGCATTGTATGGTCCACAGGCTTTCTTCCTGTCAGAAGTTCCAAGAGAACGACTCCAAAACTATATACATCACTTTTCTGGGTCAGCTGACCAGTCATTGCATACCTGCAGAAAGTTTATGACACACTCCATGTTACAAAATGATGTTACTTAATAATAGTACTGTCTATTTTCAGGATTCTGCAGACAACCGCATCAGCTCAAGCAAGATTTTCTATAGTCAGTATCACAGTACCAGAGTGGTTACTGCTAAGTGGGCTTGACTTGTTTCTGACTAGTTACAGATCTAGTTAGTAGCAGATAAAATACTTCAATTTCATGGCTACATTGCTAAATACTGGAACTGAGCCCCCTCCACCTGGACTAGTTTCTCCTTTTTGGAATGTTAGTTTACAATAAGCCGGTCTTACCTGGCCAAACAAGCTTGATGAGGGGCTTTTCATATAACTGATCTCAAGTGGGGCAACAATGTTGTAACAATAGAAAAGTAACGATGGGCTGGGCTCTACATCAACATAAAAATCTCAAATATTCCTATAGAAGAGCCAGTATGTCAAATGCATGCCAGAGTGGGATTGATTTCTAATGTTGCTTCTAGATGTGCTTATTTGTCAACTCAACATGTTTTTTTTTTCCTTCTGACAAACTATGTAGATATCACTTAGTTTATCGATATATCGCAGAGTCCATTAGAGAAGTGCACACAACTCACAAAATTAAATTTACCAACAAAATAGTCATCCAAATACTAACTCGTCATAGGCATTTGGTAATTGTTAGTGACCCAAGTACTAACTCATCATAGGCACTCTGTAGTTTTTTAAGTAGAGAAATTTTACTCTGGAGCGTGATAGCCGAAGGTTCCCAGCACGCGAGTAGAATGCAGCCGAGCAGCCATGTCTGGAGCCTGATTTGAGAGATTGAAGTCTGCAATCTTGGCCTTGAAGTCCTCAAATAAGAGGATATTACTTGATCTAACATCTCTATGCACGATAGAAGGTTGAACCTTCTCATGCAGATATTCAAGTCCTTTGGCAGCATCAACAGCAATTTTCATCCGTTGCATCCAATCAAGTGCAGGACCAGGTTGTGCACCTTGTACTCCTTTTCTTCCTGTTAACACAGAGGAAACAGATTGCTTACAAATACACAATAGATGTACCACCCAATTCTTCCAGATGAAAACAGGAAATTTTCTATCCAATTGTGGAGTATGTTGGATACGCGTAATCATACCATGTAGAATATCATGCAGAGAACCCATGGTTGCAAATTCATAGGCTACTATACGAAGATTACGCTCCATACAGTAGCCCAAAATATCTACGAAGTTGTCATGTTTCAATCTTGAAACCAAGGAAACCTAACATCAGAAAATAAGGATTACTGCTTACAGACACTTCATACGTTGAAAAACGTCAAAGATATAGCCAAGAGAATGATTTCAATCTTTAATAGCAAAGACAACCTGAGTCAAGAATTCCGAGGTGGTCTCGTTTTCAGTGGAATCAAGTTTCTTCACCGCCATTTTTGTCCCGTTATCAAGGACAGCATAGTACACTCTCCCATAAGACCCTTCTCCTATCAGAGCCGTTGCCCCGAAATCATCAGTCTTTTCTATCAGTTCATCCAAAGATAGAACAGGAATATCGATAGAGAGAGCTGAATCTTGTGGCTCAGCTTTCACAGTAGCAGAATCTTTCAAACCCTTTCTCATTCCTTGGAAAAGAAGAGACAACATCAGATTCTATATTAGAATGGTGGCAAATCTCAGATCATGCATCAGAACAGAGTTTTAAGTTCACATAGCATGGCAATTATAACATAATCAATAGAGGATACAATCAAGTTAAAACGAGCGTACCATCTACATTACTTGTTGGCGCCTTGACATGCCCATTTTCATGCTCATCAAACTCGGCATCTTGACGGCTGCAGCAAATCCAGCGACGCCACATTACTCTCTCTTTGCCTTGTTTTTTGCGCCTACTCTGTAAAGCACATAATAGTTTACCAGGAGAATATTATATGATCAAAACAGGAGAATGTCCAACTTGAGTAACTTCAGAGCTCTCATCATCTCCTTACAACTGAAGCAGACACAAAATGGCACGGAAGTTCGCAGCCAAAAGCAGCAGAAATTCTAGAACAGCACAATTCCAACCACCATATATGTTCGGAAGGAGCATTTTCCAAGATTTTTCCGTTAAAGGGGTTTAGATTAGCATTCTGAATCATCAGCTGTGTTCCTAGTGAAAACAGAACATCTCGATGTCACAAAAAATCTACAAAATCTTAGAACCAGCAACCATTTCGCGAAGTACACCAGCTAGATTTTGCTTCCTCTGATGCAAAGAATTTACGCATATGCATATCACCTCCATCAAAACAAAACGGGATTTCTGCAACCGTTTCAGCTAAAAATAAATAACGCCATCTGGCGAAAATTCCCATCCCAAACAACAAAAATCGTGTCGTATAAACCCCCAATACTAGAGATTCCATCACCAAACCCGTCATCTACGACCTATATATTCATACACAGCCCCCACGATCGCCTACATCAAATTGGTTTCCAGGTCAGGACCGCAGAAGAAAGCGTTTACGCACGGGCTTGTGGATGCTGTTGTTCAGAGCAAAATCCATGGAACTGGATTCAAGAGGAAAAAAAATAAGGAAAAGTCGTACCAAAGCTGCGCACTACTGAAAAGGGAGGGTTCAGGGTTGACGAAGAGGAGGGGACTAATCGGCGGAGGAAGCTCACCTTGAGACGACGGGGTGGTGCACGCGGGCGGAGAGAAGGATGCGGACGGGGACGAATGGAGGCGCGTCGCCCTGGGACTCCGGTCGCCGCTGCCGCCGGTCGTCGCCTCCTGTACGGGTGCGGCGGCGTATGTGGGACGGAAGTTGTGTGGGAGACGAACGCGAACAGAGTAAAGAGCTAGCCTGTTCTGTTCTGTTCACTTGCGAGGCAGGGGCGAATATGTAATTTCAATAGGGTTTAGAATGGATTATTACTACTTCCTCAGTCCTAAAAGAAGATTTTCTCAGATTTATTTAGATTTGTACTCCGTTCTCAAATAGTCTACATTTTAGGCTGAAAATTTGTTCTAAAATACTCTACATTCTAACTTTTAGTCAACAAAAACACAGAAAACGAAGCGGTTCTCTTTTATCTATTGGATGTTACTATTTTTAATATAGTTTGGAGTGGTTATTTACACACAGTCTCTGCAACAACGCAATGTCCTAAAACATTACGGATGCACACAATCAAAACAGAGAAAGAGATAACTAAGAAATAAAAGTACCGCTACAGCAACTGATATGTGATTTGGGGTAAACATGCCACATGAGTTTTTTTTAATACAAACAATACATCGCCCCCATGACTTATGCATATAAAATACAATAGACAGTCGTAAGTTCAACAAAAGTTATGAAGCTCAAAAAAGAGTTTGAACTAGAAAACTCTTATAATACACAAGGGCAAAGCTTACTCCCTAGCACATATGAGCTTTGGCATGAAGATGTCCCAAAGGTATCAATAGTCTAATACACTTGGCTGTTGTAATAACATATAATATGTAATTTACCTGAACTTAGAGTCTATCAAAGATTTAATGTCGTTTACAATATTCTTAGCACCTGCTGCAATACCAGTGAATCCTCTCCTTTCTAACCCAATACATTCGGGCCTATTTTCTCTTTTCCAATGATTCGGGTATTATTTTGGTCGGCGTACCATTATCATTTAACATGCTCTGACCATTCTCCGACCATAAATAACATATATAGTGGTGAGAAGATTGGATAATTATTGCACAAAATATGCAACTTAGACAAAAACAAAAATCAATGTTCGTAACTTAAGCCGCATATTTACAATGATTTTATATCCGGTTGCAAAAACTAACGCGTCAAATAAGATTTCATCCTCACATTGAAATTTAACTATATTGCCTGTGATATTACTAATGTTTCCGTGAACATGTAAAAGGTGAAGGAATATTAATGAACATGAGTAGTAATTCAATGTTTGTTTAAGATTTATTTCATGTCCAATGATATACTTACTTTGATGAGGCCTCTTATTATTAACCCAACAATGCCAATATCAACAACAGCAGATCGACCAGTTTTTGACTTAAGTGGAAAGTGGTGGGCTAGTGTCATTTCCAACCGGATGAGTTCCTTTGATATTACATGAATCTGCATATATGAAGTGGGTCACATATCTTGATAGGCCCTACTACCAACCATATTTGGGTATGTTTAGCCTATGGAGTAGTAGATTAGTGTTTCTTTCATTTCCCGTAGGATTAGAATGTTCCCTGTATGTTATACCGATTCTTATCTTTCTCTTTGAACCTTTAGATAAAATAAAACTGAAACATAATAGGATAAGAATGCATGAGTAAGGTCTCAATATTTTGACAAAAAAAAGGTTATTTCAACATGCATTTACAAAATATAACATATCGGATTATCTTAGTGCCACTGTCAGGCTCTAGCATGGAGATTAAAGTGCATATCTTGGCTTGCTAGACTTCTGAATCAAACCAAGCAGACCACAATATTTCTTCGCAGCTGTCTTCGTGCCCGTGCAAAGCGAACTATTCCACCACTCTACGGTGTTGACATACGTTGCATTTGCTTATGTTCTTAGGTTGCGGCCAAGTCTAGTCTACTGTCATGATTTGTCAGATGATCATTGCTGCAGCACTGCATTCACGGTTGTCTCGCACCTGTGAAGCACAAATAATTACTGACACGATGTCGCGAGAGATTAAAAAAACATGTCCATACTCAATTTACACTTTGCTTGTACAACACCCCTAAATAACATTATAACAAGTTTTTTTTTCAAAAATGGGGTTTGCCCCAGCCTCTGTATCGTGATGATGCACACGACCTTTATTAAAAGATTCACATTATAACAAGTAACAACCAGCCCTTCGGGCAACCTTAGTCTGAACTTGGACGAACCAGGCAAGGCGGGTCAACAACAGCTCTCTTCTGCACTGGGCCACACAGATTATTAGCTGTAGACTCCTCCATGAGTCCATAGATCATGAAACCAATCACAACGTTGTTCTCTCCAACAACATAGGTCGCCACACATTGCTTAGCGAGCAGACCAAGGCAAACCCAGAATGGATCTGACCAGTGACCAACTCCTGGCTCCAATATATTTACACCACCTCTTACAGAAACATGCACAACTATAGTTCAGTCATTCTGATACACATTCGATATATGTACAGAATGTCAGAGTCGAGCTGGATGGCATTCTATACTACAAACTCTACACCATCAGGATTATTTGCCTATCTGGACACGTAGGTATGTGCTAACTGTATCCTTGCCTTCGACTCTTCGTCTGTAGTCTGTACAGGTAATTAGATCATCATGGTACTCTTAGCCGATACCATATATTGTTGGTTCTTCTTTCTACTTCCCTGGCAGTGGGAGGGAATTATTCACGATGAGAAGTTTCTGAGGATCCGAGGCACCATCCTCCGCATCGACGACCCAGCTGCGCCATTGCAGCCGATCAGCAGCCTCCTTCACTTTCAGAACAACATCAGCTGTGTCCCGAATTATTGCAGCGCCCCCTGGCCGGAGAATGCGGTCCATCTCGACCAGTATGTCAAGGGTGCCACACCTGCAGATAGATTGAGTGTCAAAATGGTGCGCAGGTGGCTGCAATACTTATTGAGTTGCATAGTGATTGCTTTGTGAAGTCGTCATATTCGTCAGTCAGGTGATGTGTTCAAAATGGACAAAGACGTAACTTAGGCCCCTTTTTTTAGAACAGAAGATATTTATATACTGATTTTATTTAGCAATTAAGGGATTCAAACACTGCCATGATTATGTTGGACAAATTTCACGTTAGCTACCCATGTTTTCAGATAAGCAAATTCAGTAGGCCATCGTCCAAGACCCAATGGAAAATGATGAGTGTCTATTAAATGTTCAGGCAGAGTTTGCCCCTAGCAAAACTATGTGAACTATAGGTTGTGTAGTGGGACACTGGGTACTATACTTGTCTCTTTCTGAGGCTGTTCTGCCCCCACAACAAGAACAGGGATACTTCAGCAAATAAAATTACAGAGAGTAACTTACTTGTCGATATACAAGCTGAATACTCCATTAGCATGTATCAGATCATACGTACGTGGATAAGTAGAGAAAGCCTCACACCTGAAATTGGAAAAGAAAAAGACTCAGGATAGTTAGTTTTTCCTATATCTTAATGGAAGAGTAGAAACAGTACTTCATTTGAAGACAATATTCACTTTTGTAACATTACCAGTCCATATATGTCCCAATCAGTCCACGCTCATAGATGACACCGAGAGTGTTTTCCGTTATATTTGCAGGAACCACATTCATGACCCAAACAGGGTATTTCGACATAGCAGCAGCAAAGCCACCAAAGCCAGCATTCATGTCCATGACATTTCTGTAGCTCCTACGAGATAAATCTTTCAAATATGTCCCGTAGATTTCAACTCTTCTCTTCCAAATGGAATAGTCATGTTTATATGCCTGGATAGACATGCCCTTTATTCCCCCATTTGCTATCCTTGGTGGCACTGCAGCAAGTCTTTGAGGCCATTTCTCCATGGTGTCACGGGCGCTATCACCACCAAGATCAACTCTTGGAAGCTGACTTATGCACATCGGAATATTTACATACCTATAAGATTGAAGACATCCATTCATCCTTTTATGAGTTTATCTATAAGTAATCATTCAGTGCAAAGAAGAGAGGACATGTATGTTAGATTATCCAATGACTCAGCAACTGCCTTTTTTTTTCTTGTTTAGCAGTAAGCTCTTTGGACTCACTGGTGCTGTACTCACACTCTAACTAACTTACTTGGATGCACCTTTTTGTCCATGCTTTAAGAGTTTCCTTTTAGTCTTAGAGTTGTCCCCTGAAATGTTCCACGTACAACCTATATTCAACTAACCCCGAGAGATACAAGGCCTCCGAAAGTTACACATGACCAGGATTCAGTTAGAGGCAGATGATGTCATGATTTTACGAATCCTTTTGCCATGTTTCTTGTCAACCTCACAATAACAAGCACGGAGTATAACATAAACATTAACCCCGGACAAACTATTCTTATGCTTCAACCACACAAAAAATGCCTAGAAAAGCAAAGATGATGCTGGCAAGGAGAAACTTACCAAGCGCTATCTGGGTTATCTTCTGTGCACAACTGTACTTCTTGGACACAGCGGAGATGATCAGTAGGCTTTCTCCAAACAGAAACTGCACCTTTATCTGACACCATCTCCCAACAAAGCTTACTTGCAATATCCTCCCTTGCTAATTTCTCATCATCAAGGCTGTTGATTGTCCGGTTGAGGTTCTTGCAGGGTGATTTCCAGCCGATGGGTGGACCAGACATAACCCAATACCCACCAGGTCTCAAAAGCCGGTCAATTTCCAGCATGTACAGTCCATCTGGAATCAGCTATAGGTGAATGAGAACATCAGGAAATATGTGCATATCATAGGCTAGATGGAAGATAAGTTTCAGTGATCAGGACATGTTCGAAGATAGTGTCGATATTGTTGCATGTCCTACCATGAGCAGCCCATGAAACATGGCAGTCTGCGCAGTGCACCATGTCGAAGGACCTCGACGGATACGGCAGCCTGCGAGCACCGAGCGCTCCAATCATCGCGGGCAGTCCGCGCTCCAGGGCGAGCTGGACTGGTGCGCCGTGTGTGTCCCTCGGAGCGATGGACATTGTCAGGACGCCGTAGCTCATCAGGTAGTCCCCAAAGCTCGCAAACTGCAACAAGCCACAGAGCCACATCCATCGCATTGAGAACATATGTCAATCTACTGCAGATGTGAAGAGGTTTAGTTCAGTTTCTTACTCCGCACCCGATGTCGAGAGCCGTTCGCACCGCACCGCCGCGGAGCGGCACCACGTCCGCAAGCTGCTCGACGTAAGTCCCCACTCCCTTGGGGAACACCAGCCACTCCTCGCGCGCGCCAACGGGGTCTTGGGAGTCCGCGAGCTTGGTCACGGTAGTAAGCGGGGGGAGATCCGCGTTGGCGTAGCGCGCGCGCTCCCGCCGCTCGGGCCACGGCGGGGGCGGCTCGTACCCGGGTGGCGGCGGGACGCGGCAGTGCGGCGGTGGCGGTGGGGGATGAGGCGGTGGGTCCTCGGGCGGGTGCGGGGGAGGGTGCGGCGGGCGCGGGGGGCAGTGGCGCTCGGCGGAGGGAGGTTCGTGGCAGGGGACGTGGTGGGCGTGGTTGGGCGGGCAGGGCGGGACGGGCGGCGGCGGGGGGTGCGGGTGCGGGTGGGGATGCTCCGGGAGCAGCGGCGGCGAGGGTTCGGGCGCGGGGGGTAGCGCCGCGGTTGTGGAGGCGCTGGTGGACGGAGGAGGTGGCGAGGTGTAGGCGTAGTCGTCCCGGGCGCTGGAGACGACAGCGGAAATGAGGAGGAGGCACGTCGTGGCAGCGGCGGCGGCCGCGGCCGCCAGGGAGAGCGCCCGCGGGAGCGGCTTGATGACGGCGTCCACCACCGCCACCGAGTGCGGCATGGCGCCGCGCTTGATTGGTACACTGGAGACTGGAGTGGAGTGGATAGTACCGGATGCTCCGAGCTAGTGCTCGAAGCGTGGTGGTGGGGTGGCTCCGGTGCTGGTATTTGAGGTGGCAGAGGAGAGAGGGCGGTTACCCGTGCGGGCCCGGCGGTTAGCGTCGGGTGTGACCCACGCAACAGTGACACGCGAGAACCAAGGCAAATTCAATAAAAATAACCCTTAGAGCATCTCCAGTCGCGTCCCCCAAAGCGTCCCCCAAAGAGATTTGGGGCGCGCCGGACAAAAAAAAAGCGTTCCAGCCGCGTCCCCCAAAGCCCATTTTTATCCGGCGTGGCCCGATACGGTGTCCGGCGCCCCGAGCCCGTCCCCGTCCCACGTGGGACGCTCCGGGACGCCGGACACAACGAAAAGCGAGGCGGGCTCCCACATGTCGGCGACTATTTGCATAAACCGTTGGTTCGCGCCTCTTTCTCGTCGCTCCTTCCTTCCCGCGCCTCCCACCCACCGCCGCCGCCGGATTTCCCGGCCGTTTGGGCGTCCGATCCGTGCCGCGAGTCGCCACCGTTGTCGCGGTTGGGGGCTCCCGCCGGCCGTGCCGCCGCCGCGTCGCCGGCGCCTCCCGCAACGCGCCGTCAAATCCGCCACACCTCCGCGCACGTAAGGTGCTCGACGACTTGCCGGTAGGCGCGATTGGTCGCCGTTTGTTGCGTCGTCTCGCCTCGACGCAATTTTAACCATTGATTTTGCTTTAGCCATGGACAGCCGACGATGAGATGGTTGCCCCGCTCGCCGGAGGACGAGCAAGCGTTCGACGACGACCCACGGGAGCATTTGCCGATCATCGCGTCCCTCCAGGACATGCTTGACGCCGAGGCGGAGAAGAGGAAGAGGCCGCGCCGCGGAGGATCAAGGCCGGGAAGAAGGAAGTCGAAGCCCCGGCGAGAGGATGGAGGGGCATGCCATGCCGCACAACGACTACTTCGGCCGACGGGGCAACACATGCCGACAATTTTCGGCGCCGGCACAGGATGAGCAAGGGCCTCGTTCATGAATATCCTCCACGGCGTTCGAGAGTTCGACCCCTACTTCAAGCTCAAGGTCGACGATGTAGGCGTTCTCGGGTTCTCATCCATTCGAAGTGCACCGCCGCCATGAGGATGCTTGCATACGGAGCACCCGCCGATACACGTGACGACTACCTTCGCATGAGTGAGTCTACCGCCATTGAGTGCATGCACAAGTTTTGCCGAGCCGTGGTGGGAAAGTTTGGCAAATACTACTTGAGAGGGACAACCGAGGAAGAGACCGCAAGGATCATGGCACAAAATGCTGCCGTAGGATTTCCCGGAATGCTTGGAAGCATCGATTGCATGCACCGGGCATGGAAGAACTGCCCGTTTGCTTGGCAAGGTATATACAAAGGGCGTCATGGATATTGCAAGTGTGGTGCTTGAAGTCGTGGCGATTATGACCTGTGGATTTGGCATTCTTTCTTTGGCATGGCGGGATCACACAATGACATCAACGTGTTGCAGCTGGTCTCCGGTGTTCAGCAGACTAGTGGAAGGGCATGCTCCACCATGCAACTATGAGATCAATGGCCACCAATATACCAAAGGCTATTATCTAGCCGATGGTATATATCCAAAATGGGCCACTTTTGTCAAAACAATCTCGAATCCATCAGGTCCGAAGAATTCTCACTTTGCTACACGACAGGAGGCTTGCGGAAGGATGTCGAGCGGGCATTTGGTGTGCTTCAAGCACAATTTGCCATTGTCCGCACTCTGCTCTAAGCTGGTCTCACGACCAAATGTGGGAGGTGATGCGAGCTTGTGTGATCATGCACAACATGATCATCGAGGATGACCGCAAGAATCATGTTAGGTCACATGTTGGTCCCTATGAGTGTCAAGGCCCTCTCGCGGAGGTTGATCATGAGTTGCCTGCAGATTTTGCTGATTTTCTCGCCATGCACGCAGAGATCCGTGACAGCAATGTGCATGAGCAACTTCAAGCTGATCTCGTTGAGCATTTGTGGAGGATCAAAGGAAATACTGTGGCACCTTGATGTATCATATAGCCCTTTTTATTATATTTGATTACTTGTTTTATTGTTTGTTGTAATTTAATTTGAAAACAATCCTCGAAAACATTTTTTTTCATATGCTACATTTGATATAAATGGTTTATGTGTTAAAAAAATTATTTTAAATGTTTGGGGGCGGCGTTTGGGGGACGCGGCTGGGGAGCGACGTCCCCCAAACGCGGCACGAACAAAACACGTCCCCCAAACGCTCAATCCGGCGCGGTTTGGGGGACGGTTTGGGGGACGCGGCTGGAGATGCTCTTATAAATTCGAGAAATGAACTCTGGGCGAAACAATTTCACGGAAATGATCCTTTTGTGCCATGTCTGTCATCGGGACGTTGCATACTCATGTGTTGCTCCTAGCAGCACAGCGTTGCACCCCCCCTCCACCCCCACAGCATCGTGGAATGATGTGCCCAACAGGCGCTAGTGTGGCGCCCCAAGCTGGGGCGTTGCACAACAAAGTGTGGCGCCCTACCTAGTGGTGTGGCACATCGATAGTTTATCTCCGACAACCCGGGCCCGAGATGATCGAGTCGAGGCACTTCATCTCCCACAACGCTTCTTCCCTGGTTGAGAGCAGAGGTGGCGGCGGGATAACCTGTTGGAGATATGCCCAAGAGGCAATAATAAAATGGTTATTATAATATATCTTTGTGTTTATGATAATGTTTACATACCATGCTATAATTGTATTAACCGAAACATTGATACATGTGTGTTATGTGAACAACAAGGAGTCCCTAGTAAGCCTCTTGTATAACTAGCTTGTTGATTAATAGATGATCATAGTTTCATGATCATGAACATTGGATGTTATTAATAACAAGGTTATGTCATTATATGAATGATGTAATGGACACACCCAATTAAGCGTAGCATAAGATCACGTCATTAAGTTATTTGCTATAAGCTTTCTATACATAATTACCTAGTCCTTTCGACCATGAGATCATGTAAATCACTTATACCAGAAAGGTACTTTGATTACATCAAACGCCACTGCGTAAATGGGTGGTTATAAAGGTGGGATTAAGTATCCGGAAAGTATGAGTTGAGGCATAAGGATCAATAGTGGGATTTGTCCATCCCGATGACTGATAGATATACTCGGGCCCTCTCGGTGGAATGTCGTCTAATAGCTTGCAAGCATATGAATGGTTCATAAGAGACCACATACCACGGTACGAGTAAAGAGTACTTGTCAGAGACGAGGTTGAACAAGGTATAGAGATACCGATGATCAAACCTCTGACAAGTAAAATATCGCGTGACAAAGGGAATCGGTATCGTATGTAAATGGTTCAGTCGATCACTAAAGTCATCGTTGAATATGTGGGAGCCATTATGGATCTCCAGATCCCGCTATTGGTTATTGGTCGGAGAAAAGTCTCAACCATGTCTACATAGTTCGCGAACCGTAGGGTGACACACTTAAGGTTTGATGTCGTTTAAGTAGATATGGAATATGGAATGGAGTTCGAAGTTTTGTTCTGAGTCTCGGATGGGATCCAGTGACATCACGAGGAGTTCCGGAATGGTCCGGAGAATAAGATTCATATATAGGAAGTCACTTTCCAAGTTTGGAAATGACCCGGTGAATTTATGGATGGTGGTTTCTAGAATTATCCGGAATAAATCACTATGGAAGGAGTCCCGGAGGGACTCCACAAACCCTAACCAGCCAACCAAGTGGGAGGGTGGAGTCCATGATGGATTCCACCTCCTTGGCCGGCCAAGAAAAGAGGGAAGGGGAGAGTCCCTGTCCCTCTAGGTTTCGTCCATAAGGCAGTTTTTCTGTTGGGGTCTTATTCGAAGACTTTGGGCAAACCCTTGGGGTTCCACCTATATAATGAGGAGGAGAGGGAGAGGGGCACATATAGCTTTGCCGCACCACCCCTGCCCCCTTGAGGCCGGCGCCCATAGCCCCCTCTCCCCAAACCCTAGCCTCCCCTCCTCCACATACAAACTCCCGCAGCGCATAGGCGAAGCCCTGCCGGAGTTCTCCACCACCACCGCCACCACGCCGTCGTGCTGCCGGGATTCCGAGGAGGATCTACTACTTCCGCTGCCCGCTGGAACGGGAGAAGGACGTCGTCTTCATCAACACCGAACGTGTGACCGAGTACGGAGGTGCTGCCCGATTGTGGCACCGTCAAGATCTTCTACGCGCTTTTGAAAGCGGCAAGTGATCGTCTACCGCAGCAACAAGAGCCTCCTCTTGTAGGCTTTGGAAATCTTCAAGGGTTAGTCTCGTTCATCCCCTCGTTGCTCCCATCTTCTAGATTGCATCTTGGTTTGGATTGCGTTCTCGCGGTAGGAAATTTTTTTGTTTTCTATGCTACGAATCCCTACAGTGGTATAAGAGCCGTGTCTATGCATAGATGGTTGCACAAGTAGAACACAATTGTTTTGTGGGCGTTGATGCTTTGTTGTCTTTAGTTCGAGTACTTTGCATCTTTGTGGCATGGTGGGATGAAGCGGCTCGGGCTAACTTTACATGACCGCGTTCATGAGACTTGCTCCACGTTCGACATGCAACTTGTATTGCATAAGTGGCTTTGCGGGTGTCCTGTCTCTCCCACCATAGTGAAGATTCAATTTACTCTTTCTATTGACAACATTAGTATCACCGTTGTGGTTCATGTT
Source organism: Lolium rigidum (assembly GCF_022539505.1). Classification (NCBI taxonomy): domain Eukaryota; kingdom Viridiplantae; phylum Streptophyta; class Magnoliopsida; order Poales; family Poaceae; genus Lolium; species Lolium rigidum. Next base: position 51,477,570 of record NC_061513.1, on the reverse strand, counting down.
CGTAGGTAGATTAGATCTTACTCGAAAACCCTAAACCACGTAAAATATGCAAACCAAATTAGAGACGTCTAACTTGTTTTTGCAGTGGTTTGGTGATGTGATATGGCCATAATGTGATGATGAATATGTATGAGATGATCATTATTGTATTGTGGCAACCGGCAGGAGCCTTATGGTTGTCTTTAAATTTAATGTTGAGTAGTATTTCAAAGTAGTTGTAATAGTTGCTACATGAGGTGAACAACCATGAAGACGGCGCCATGAACCTTGACGCTACACCGACGATGATGGAGATCATGCCCGTTGATGATGGAGATCATGTCCGTGCTTTGGAGATGAAGATCGAAGGCGAAAAGACTAAAGGGCCATATCATATCACATATGAATTGCATGTGATGTTAATCCTTTATGCATCTTATTTTGCTTAGATCGCGACGGTAGCATTATAAGATGATCCCTCACATTAATATCAAGATAATAAAGTGTTCTCCCTCGCATGCACCGTTGCACGGTTCGTCGTTTCGAAGCATCTCGTGATGATCGGATGTGATAGACTCAACGTTCACATACAACGGGTGTAAGCCATGTTGCACACGCGGAATACTAGGGTTTGCTTGACGAGCCTAGCATGTACGTACATGGCCTCGAGACAACGGAAACCGAAAGGTTGAACACGAGTCATATGGATGATATGATCAACATGTTGATGTTCACCATTGAAGCTACATCATCTCACGTGATGATCGGTTTTGGTGTAGTGGATTTGGATCGTGTACCACTTAACAACTATGAGGGATGTTGTATTAAGTGGGAGTTCATTAGTAATTAGATTAAAACATGAACTAATTATCATGAACATAGTCCGAGTAGTATTTTGAATTAATTTTGTAGTATTGGCATCCGTTTTCTACCATGCGCTAGTCTTGTAATTGAGATAGAAATACTGTTAGGTCTGACAAGAAACTTTACGGACTGGTACCGTATTGTTAAAGAATCAAGAAATGATTAAGTCCTATTGCAAACGTTTAGTAAACCTCACATTGTTGATTCAAAAGAGCTATAGTTTCAATTAGTACCTAAAGTTATCTTGTCTCCGTGAAACTTGAAGTTCAAATCTGTTTGAAAAGTAAGGAGCTGAAAATTTAGTTTTCAGAAATAATCAAGGTATGAGATATATGTGATATCTAAGACCTTATTGCAAGATGATAGAATATAATTTGGTGAGACTACATAAACTCATAAGTTTTATGGGAATGTACGAAGGTTGAAGACGCAAGGCGTCCCAATCCTCCAACTATTGGGGCACTAACGATATTCGCATATCCATGAAGTGATCGTCCTTAGTATGCACCGTTGCTAAAGACTCGTCGTTTCGAATACTGAGGTATAGATTCTACGTGTGCATACAACGGGTGCAAGCCAGATTTGCACATACGAATACTGAGGTTAAACTTTACGAGCCTAGCATGTACAGACATGGTCTCGAAAAGTCGTCATGATATGATGCATAAAATTATGAGTGAAATTGTTCATCATATTACAAAGTTACTAATAGTGAAATCTAGAACACTTGTCATATGATGATCAACTTCAAAGTAAGAACCTCAAGGTTATTGGTATTTGACCAACAAACTTAGAAGTTATTAAAGATGAAGTGTTTTTCTGAATAATGAGGAAAGCTAAAAGAGAAGCTACAAAATATTATTGGCAGAAAGAAAGAAAAGACTAGAAAGTCTAGCTCAGGTGTATATAAATGATATACATGTTATGGTTATATTCCTAGTTAGGTCACACAATGAAATTCTTGGGTATTTGTACCATATTGGTTGGTATGAAGTGTCATACAAAAACAACGCAATACAAGAATACAATGGCCTAAGTGACTGACAAGGAATGTGATAGGAATGCACGTCTGAAACAAAAATAAAGTGTTATTATGTTCATCGTTGGCATTCTATCTAGCCATTAGAATTTATAATAAAGAACTTAATAATTGCTATTTTGCTCTGGTCAAATGAAAACAATGAGTTGTTCAAATTATGACATTACTCCATGTACGATGGATAAGTTATTATAAATCTTAATGGTGAAACACACACACATAATACTGACGCTAAAATGCCATAAGGCAAATGATTTGAATTCCACTTATTTGTGGAACCGCCATTTAGGTCATGTTGGAAAGGAACGCATGAAGAAACTCCATGCAAATGGATTTTTGGAGCCATTTGATTTTTTGAATCGTTTGACGCTTGCAAATCTTTTCTAAAGAGAATGACTAAAATACCGTTCATAGGCCAAGAGTTGAACGGGCAACTAACTTAGTGGAAAAATACATGATGATGTATGTGATTCACTCGGGCATAGTTGTGTGCGGGAGATTCTTCTACTTCATGAAAACTTCCAACGATGAATTGAGTATATATGTGTGGATATATTCAATAAGGAAGAAGTTTGAAACATTTGAATAGATTCAAATAAATTTCAGCATGAAGTGGAAATCATCGTAATAGAAAAATCAAATATCCATGATTGGATCATGGTGGAAATATTTGAATTACGAGTTTTAGTGAACATCTAAGAGAGTTATGAAATTGTTCTACAACTCATGTTTCTTGGAGTATCATAGTGATGATGAAGTATCCGAGAGATGTATCCAAACCTTGTTGGATGAATGATGAGATAAAATATTAATGCCATCATATTTTTGTGGATTATGCTTTAGAGACTACCGCTTTTACACTAAATAGAGCATCATCATGATCTGTTGAAATGACATCATACGAGTTATGACATGGGTATGAACCCTAATAGTCTTTTCTTAAATTTTGGTATGCATACCATAAGTAAATAAGTTTACAACCAAAATCGGATCAATGTCTTTGTTGGTTATCCCAAAGAATTGATAGGGAATTGTTTCCACTATGAAGTAAAAGACAAAAGTGTTTGTTAATGTTACTTGCTTATTTCCAAGAAATTGTTTTCTAGCGAAGTATTTGAGTGGGAGGACAATAGAACTTGATAAGGTTTATGAACCCGAGCAAAATGATCGTAGTAGTACAAAGATCGGAAATGGTTCCGGAAGCGGCCACGACGATCATGGTTCCCATGACTACAAAGTGTTTTAGCCTTGGAGATCTAAGTACATATTGAACCTTCTAGGTAAGGTTTACTTTGTGATCAAATAAATGATTTGTGGACAAAGAATTGATTTTGAACAATGATAAACCAACTACAAACAAAGAAGTTATGATGGGCCCTGACTCCATTAAAATGGCTATACACCATGAAATCCAAGATAGATAAATACTTTTTGAAAGTAAATGGATCTATAGGATTGATGGACTTGGATGAAATATCCTTGAAGAAGCTCGACTTGTCGAAAAGTTGTTTACGACAAAGTTCAAAGAGTTGACTACGATAAGATTAGATCTTCCGTAGCAATGCTTATAGTCTATGAGGATTATTCTAGTAATCGCTACATATTTCTTTTATGAGATATGCTAGTAGGATGGCAAAATACATTACTTAACGAAGTGTGTAGTAAAGGTGTATACAAGATACAACCAAGAGTTTTGCTGGTCCGTGGAATACTAGATAGGTATACGAACTTCAATTGGATGAAGTGAGTATCGCGGAGTTGGAATATTCACCAGATGAAATAGTCAAAGAGTTTTTGATTTCATCAGAGACGATGAAGAGGCCTGCATTTGCAAGAAATTAAGTGGGAGCGCTGAGACATATTTATAATACTTTATGTAGATGACATATAGTTGGTTATAAATGATGTAATTATATACTTGATTAAAAAGGTTTCATTGAGAAATTAACTTCAATGAAAGGATATGGACTCGAAACAAATTTAGTGTCAAGATCTATGAAGATAGATTGAAACACATAATAAAGTTTAAGTCAAAGTACATAGAATGGATATTGAAGTAGTTTAATATAGAAATATTAAGAAAATGTTCTTGTCATGTGAAAGTTTAACAAGACTTGAGTGTGTCTGACACTCAATGAGTAAAAACACATGAGTGATTATAGATCACGAATAAAATGTACACAATCGGATGTCCCGTGCTCTAAAAATGTTATGAGCATGTACCGTAATGATTCATATGATAATCATTGAAAAACAAGTAAGAATATTCTTGAGTACTTAAGAAGAACCAAGGATATATATATATTTTTGTATGGAGAAATGACAAACAAATCGCCGTAAGTTGTTGCACCGATATTAGTTTGGTCACATATAAAAATGAATTTCAAATCTCAATTAGGCTAAGTGTTGATTAAAAGGTAGCACAATGAGCTAAGAAGTTGTCTATGCTAGATTTAGAAGAGTTCTAAAATATTGTGACGGATTCTACAAACAATGGCAGAGTATGTCATTGTTTTGACAATGACTGAGGATGTTAAGTTAAGAGGTTCTTTGAGAATTTGGTGTAGTTCCGATAGTGTCAGAACTTTGAAGCTATATTGTGTATGACAATATTAGTGACATATTACAGCATCATGGAATTAAGGTTCCACCAGAGGGCTGAACATATAAGAATAATGCCGACTCATTCGGAAAATAAGTGATGCGTTGAGACGCAAATGAATTGCAAAATACATACATTTCTGAGCGTGTCAGATCCGTTGACTAAAACCTCTCCCGTGAGCAAAACATGATAAAGCACCGGAAGGCCAAGGTGTTATATATTTACATATGTAAACTAGATTATTGACTCTAGTGCAAGTGGGAGACTCGTTGGAGATATGCCCAAGAGGCAATAATAAAATGGTTATTATAATATATCTTTGTGTTTATGATAATGTTTACATACCATGCTATAATTGTATTAACCGAAACATTGATACATGTGTGTTATGTGAACAACAAGGAGTCCCTAGTAAGCCTCTTGTATAACTAGCTTGTTGATTAATAGATGATCATAGTTTCATGATCATGAATATTGGATGTTATTAATAACAAGGTTATGTCATTATATGAATGATGTAATGGACACACCCAATTAAGCGTAGCATAAGATCACGTCATTAAGTTATTTGCTATAAGCTTTCTATACATAGTTACCTAGTCCTTTCGACCATGAGATCATGTAAATCACTTATACCGTAAAGGTACTTTGATTACATCAAACGCCACTCGCGTAAATGGGTGGTTATAAAGGTGGGATTAAGTATCCGGAAAGTATGAGTTGAGGCATATGGATCAATAGTGGGATTTGTCCATCCCGATGACGGATAGATATACTCTGGGCCCTCTCGGTGGAATGTCATCTAATAGCTTGCAAGCATATGAATGGTTCATAAGAGACCACATACCACGGTACGAGTAAAGAGTACTTGTCTGAGACGAGGTTGAACAAGGTATAGAGATACCGATGATCAAACCTCGGACAAGTAAAATATCGCGTGACAAAGGGAATCGGTATCGTATGTAAATGGTTCAGTCGATCACTAAAGTCATCGTTGAATATGTGGGAGCCATTATGGATCTCCATATCCCGCTATTGGTTATTGGTCGGAGAAAAGTCTCAACCATGTCTACATAGTTCGCGAACCGTAGGGTGACACACTTAAGGTTTGATGTCGTTTAAGTAGATATGGAATATGGAATGGAGTTCGAAGTTTTGTTCTGAGTCTCGGATGGGATCCAGGACATCACGAGGAGTTCCGGAATGGTCCGGAGAATAAGATTCATATATAGGAAGTCACTTTCCAAGTTTGGAAATGATCCGGTGAATTTATGGAAGGTGGTTTCTAGAATTATCCGGAATAAATCACTATGGAAGGAGGAGTCCCGGAGGGACTCCACAAACCCTAACCAGCCAACCAAGTGGGAGGGTGGAGTCCATGATGGATTCCACCTCCTTGGCCGGCCAAGAAAAGAGGGAAGGGGAGAGTCCCTCGTCCCTCTAGGTTTCGTCCATAAGGCAGCTTTTTCTGTTGGGGTCTTATTCGAAGACTTTGGGAAAACCCTTGGGGTTCCACCTATATAATGAGGAGGAGAGGGAGAGGGGCACATATAGCTTTGCCGCACCACCCCTGGCCCCTTGAGGCCGGCGCCCATAGCCCCCTCTCCCCAAACCCTAGCCTCCCCTCCTCCACATACAAACTCCCGCAGCCGCATAGGCGAAGCCCCGCCGGAGTTCTCCACCACCACCGCCACCACGCCGTCGTGCTGCCGGGATTCCGAGGAGGATCTACTACTTCCGCTGCCCACCGGAACGGGGAGAAGGACGTCGTCTTCATCAACACCGAACGTGTGACCGAGTACGGAGGTGCTGCCCGATTGTGGCACCGTCAAGATCTTCTACGCGCTTTTGAAAGCGGCAAGTGATCGTCTACCGCAGCAATAAGAGCCTCCTCTTGTAGGCTTTGGAAATCTTCAAGGGTTAGTCTCGTTCATCCCCTCGTTGCTCCCATCTTCTAGATTGCATCTTGGCTTGGATTGCGTTCTCGCGGTAGGAATTTTTTTTGTTTTCTGTGCTACGAATCCCTACATAACCTTCCTCTCCTGTTGAAATATTGGGCCTACACTTAATGGCCCATACTAGATTTCAGATTTTCCTATAAATCTCAAAGCCCACTTAGTGGAAGCCTTGTGAGTTTGAACCCAAGTTGGTGGCAGCTCACTAGGGAGTGGCAAGAGGTGGGAAGTTTAGTCCCACATGAAAAGTTGGGAGGAAGTTAGACCACCTTATAAGGTGGGTTGTTCCACCACTAGTAAGTGAGTGAGAAAAGGAGTGCTACACGCGCGCGCTCCTCCTCCTCGCTCGTCTCGACACGACACACGACGCGACGCGACGCGCCGCGCCGCGCTCGTGGTGAGTGGATTGAGCCTCGAGCCGAGACTTTCCTTACTTTTTGCAGCTCAGGAAAACGGACAGAGTCCTAGACGGACGCGTCGCAGTTAGTCGGTTCGGGTCACTCCCGGATCGTGGGCTATCTGTAACCGACTCGAAACGTTCGTGCGACGTGGGCGTGGCCCACGTTGCCTAGGGTTTCCCGAGCCTATATAATCTCTTGCCCGGCTACCGCAGAAATATACCGAATACACGAGTTAGGGTTTCCACCTCTCTCTGCTTGCGCCGCCATCGTAGCCTACTCCATCCCGCGCGCCGACGTGCATCGGCGAACGGGAGAGCAGGTCTCCGGAACCGCTCGTCCTTGCGATCCTGTACGGGAGAGGGCGAATTAGGTTTTTGGGAAGCGCTCGCGCGACTGCTCAAGCTCTTCATCACGGGTCGCCTTCCGTCCAAGTCGGGCGGTGCTGCCTACCGCCGTCTTCAACGCCGTCTACTACGACCCGTCGTCCCCGTCATCAACAACGTTACTTCTGCAACATCGTCTGCTACACCTTCACCGCCACCTCCACCAGATCGGTACGTGCGACATATCTCGATATGTTTAGCGATGGATGTTGTACTGTTTGTTCTGCTACTGTTCATGTTGATCACTGCATCTAGTATGTTCGAGTTTCACATGTTAGTAGTTACTGTCGTCATGCTTAATATTCTGGAATTAATCATGGAAATTGTACCTAATTATCCAACAATCCAAAAACCTAATTGTAGGCAATTTCCTGAGTTAACAATGGCTGGTTTTTCCGATGCACTTAGGTCGGATAAGTTTACCGGTGTGCACTTTAAGAGGTGGCAAGTTAAGGCCATGCTCTGGCTTACTCATCTGAAAGTGTTCGAAGTTACTGATGGTTTACCTGAAGGAACTATATCTGACCAAGATCAGAACAAGTTCAAGGAAAACAATACTCTCTTCGTCGGATGCGTTCTAAGTATTCTTGCTGACCGTCTGTGTGATGTGTACATGCACATAACAGATGGTAAAGAGCTCTGGGATGCACTGAATGCTAAGTTCGGTGCAACCGATGCAGGCAGTGAACTGTACATCATGGAGAGCTTCCATGACATCAGGATGGTGTTATCACCAGAATTTGACCGAGTCAGAGGTGGGCCGCGATCAAGATAGACTTGAAGAATATATATAGAAGAAATACGTGAATCGGCCTTACATGCAAAATTTGGGCTAGTTTGCCCTTTTATACGTAACATATTAGGTTACGTGTCGATTAGGAGTTAGAGTTTTACCCGTGCACGGTTAGGTGCACGCTTGAGTTAGAAAGTCCCCTGGACTATAAATATGTATCTAGGGTTTATGGAATAAACAACAACCAACGTTCAACACAAACAAATCTCGGCGCATCGCCAACTCCTTCGTCTCGAGGGTTTCTCCGGTAAGCACCATGCTGCCTAGATCGCATCTTGCGATCTAGGCAGCACAAGCCTGCCCACGTTGTTCATGCGTTGCTCGTGCTGAAGCCTTTTTGATGGCGAGCAACGTAGTTATCTTAGATGTGTTAGGGTTTGCATTGTTCTTCGTATCATATGCTGTCGTAGTGCAACCCTCATGCATCTAGCCGCCCTTACACCTATCTTAGGTGTAGGGGCGGCACCCGCTTGATCATAGTTTAGTAGATCTGATCCGTTACGGTTGCTCCTTGTTCCGCAAGGATTAGTTTAACATCCGCATTAGTTAGGCCCTACAAAGGGTTGGAGGATCCAGCGGCGTGTAGGGTGACGTTTGCTAGCCCTAGAAAGGATGTTCCGGGGATCAACCTCGTGTTGGTTTTTAGGCCCTGTCTAGGATCGGCTTACGGTCACCGTGCGCGAGCGCGAGGCCCAATCGTGAGTAGGATGATCCGATTATGCGGTGAAAACCCTAAATCGTCGTAGATCTCATTAGCTTTATCTTGATCAAGCAGGACCACCATATATTCGAACACCTTGTTCGAATCATGGGTGGATCGGTTCTTTGAGCCGATTCACAGGATAACCTGAGAGCCGATCGAGGCTCGTATTTAATGTTTACGTGTATGCCATGCAGGAAACTAAGCGAGGCATCATCCAACACCTTCCTGACCAGGTATAGGTCAGGTGGCACGCCCTTGCGATAGCATCGGACGTGTGACCGGGAGGCTTTGCGGGCCGTCGCTCCGAGGGACCGGGGCCAGCCGCAGCCCTAGTTGTTCCCGGCTCTACTCGTGTTGCCCGTCTCTACCCGCCGGTGGGTTTCGACGTCAACACATTCCGGCACGCCGGTGGGACAACCTTCGACATCCACCACATCGCCATCTACATCCGAGATGGCGGAAGGCACTCCGGTCAAGTACGAGGATCTGCTCGATGAGCTCAAGAAGAAACATGACGAGATCAAGGCAACCCTCGAAGCCGAACTCATCGGCTCGTTCCACCGAACCCGCTCCCATGGCGTCAGGTGGAAGGGGTTCACACCTGAAGGCGCACTCGATGGAGTGGACCTGTCCGCCCCGTCAGAAGAACGCACGAGGTCGCTGCGTCAGGAGATCAACTACATGGTGGCTCATTCGCTGCACCGCCACTCTAGAGCCTCGGTGAACACTTTGGAGCGTGTCGCTCGCGCGTGGTCCAGGAAATCATGAGCCACCGGTATTCTCCGTCGGGACCAGCTGCGGGGACTTTCAAAGGAGAGTTGCCACTCCGAGTCCCATCCTCCGCTGCCGTTCGCATGGGCAGCACCGGAACCTGCCGAACTCATCGGCATACGTCGTCTACAAGATTGGTGGTGATCCTAGTGACTACCAATTCCTACTTGAGGCACCCAAGGAGATCCCGCACGGATACGCGTGCGCATACGTACTGGCATCGCAATACCCGAGCACTCTCGAACCAGGTTGCGACAGCGAGGGGCCTCCGGAACAGCAGGAGGAACGTCAGGAGCCGATCTTGAGAAGCAAACGTGGCTAGCTAAGTACGCCACTCCGACAAACCTCCAGAGCCCAGCTCCCGCAGTTGGCTTAGAACCGGAAAAGCAAGCATGGCTGGTTAAGTATGCCACCCCGGCGAATCTTCAGGGTTCGACACCTTCAGCCATCACCGCGGATCAGATTTGTGCAATCCTGAAAGATCAGTTCGGCATGATGCCGAAAAGGAAGACGTTCGGCTATACCAAGCCGTACCCAAACGACTACGAACTGATCCCGCTACCACCCAAATATCGGCTCCCGCACTTCGCGAAGTTTAGTGGATCAGATGGTTCTAGCTCCATCGAGCATGTGAGCCGATATTTGGCACAGCTGGGCACGATCTCAGCATCAGACGAATTGCGTGTGAGGTTCTTCGCACGATCCCTCACAGGATCGGCTTTCGGGTGGTACACTTCGCTGCCACCGAACTCCATCCGGACTTGGAAGCAGATTGGAAGAGCAGTTCCATGAGCGAGTATCACTCGGAGGCTTCCGAGGTTGGTATTGCCGATCTAGCACAAGTACGACAGAAGCGCGGGGAGACAGTGTCAGAATACGTCCAGCGCTTCAGGACCATTAGGAACCGATGCTTTTCGGCTCATGTAAGTGAAAAAGAAGCATTCGAGTTGGCGGTGGTGGGTCTCTCATCATCGATTAAGGAAGTGGCCTCCCAAGCAGACTACCCTTCATTGGCGCACATGGTGCGAAGGCTGTCGACATATGAGCAACGTCACCCAGATGTCTACCAGGACAAATTCAAGCGTGCGGTGACCCTGGTTGAGGCAGACGAGGATGAAGGTGCTGCGGGAGATCGAGAGGTAGCAGTGGCTAAATGGACTCGAGCGGCAGGCCCCGTGTCCTGCAAATGGGTAAAGCCACAAGGCCCTCCAAAAGGGTTCGACTTCGACGTGACCAAAACTGAGCAGATTTTTGATCTCTTACTCACGGAGAAACATATCAAGGTACCCGAAGGCCACAAGATCCCCACGGTGCAAGAGTTGAACGGAAAGCCATACTGCAAGTGGCATAACACGTTCACCCACACCACCAACGACTGCAGGGTGTGGCGGCAGCAGATCCAAATGGCGATAGAAAATGGACGGTTAATTTTCAACCAGTACGCCATGAAGGTCGACACACACCCCTTCCCCGCCGTGAACATGGTGGAGTACACTTACCATGGAGGGTGCCATCCGGATTTCTCGTGCAATATCAACATGCTAGGACCTGGACACCACTCTGGTAAGGACGGAGATGAGGGCAGCTGCTCTCATGGCAAAGATACAGAGGAAGCCGCTCCACGCGATCGGCTCCGCCAAGACGGCAAGCGCTACGTCACGAGAGGGAGAAGTGAAAAACATAAGGTATCAACGACCTCTCTCTGATCACCTCCTCAACAAGTATGTGAGTCAGTATGACCAACGCCGGCGATACAACGACGATGATGAAGAAGATCGTCTGGCTAGGGACGACAGGAGACGTCGTCGGCATGATCGCGAGGAGGAGATGCACGAGCGCCGTGCCAAGGAAAAGTCAGGGGAGCGAGACGACGTGGATAGGCACTGGGACTGCCCCTTCTTCAGACACTGCTGGGATTCAGGAATGAGCCGATTGCCCACAATCGGCAATTGCCTAGAATGCAACCAGAAGAAGAAGGAGACAGCCAACGTGTCCGTGTTCAAGCGCCTGGGACCTGTCCCGCCACAAAGCAAACGTGCTGAGTCCCCTCGGTTAGAAGATCTCGAAGATTCAGAAGACGAGGGGAAGAAGAAGACAGTACCACCGGCCAAGGTGGTGCCCTGATGGACTCAGCCGTTCCCAAAAGCGCAGGGTTCAGCGATTGCGCGGCCTGGAGGAAGCCGAAAGGTTATACTTGCATACATTGAGGAAGGCAAGACCTGATTTGGCTGCGAAAGTACAGCGAGCCCTGGATGAAGAGGGTCGTCCGCGGAAAATGGAGTGGCGCCCCAAGCAAAGGAAAGCCGATGATGAAACATCGGCTGGCACAAACATGGTGCTCGTCCTTCCGACGAAGCTTAGTGCTCCACGATTACATGATGCACTCGAGGTGGACGACAGTAAGCGCACCAACATGATAAAGTCGGAGATTGGGCTGGTTTTATCTACCGGCTTGAACGAGTAGCAAGAGCAAATCAATGAGCAAACGTGGCGAGGCTGATCCTTGTGATCGGCCCCAAAAAATTTATGGAGGAACATTACAAAACCTTCATCGAGCAAGCAACGTGGAGGCCGATTCCAGCAATCGGCCAAAATTATCTTCACCATCCATTCTGCCTGGGTTCAGCATTTAATCCAACAGAGGATACCTGAAGAGCCGATACCATCAATTCTCTTGACAGAATCGGCTCGGGGGGCACCTAGGTGGATGAAACACGAGGATATGCGATAGGAATGTCTTGCAAGTACCCAGCAGCCCAAGATATTCTTTGGTGATGGGTATTAAAGTATGGGGGCCGATGCATAAATCGGCCGTAAAATTCAAAATTCAAAAAATTTAAGCACAGCCGATGCATGGCCATCGACTTAAGGATATAACTGTTATGATCAGAGGATCGATGGAGCAGGAACTGGGCCACGAAGAGAGGCTTTAATGGAAGAACTCCTCAATGGAGTGGTTTAATGGCTCAGATCCTCTTTTCAAAAACAATGCCGAGAGCAGCATGGATGTGCAGATCAGGCCAAGGGTGGGTTGCCTCGGATCCACCGAAGGAAAGGAGCCGATCCGGCCTGCAAAGACAAAGAAGCGGACCGAAGAAGCTCGGGGGCAGCTCACCCCGAAGGTTCTCTCGCTCTGGAGAGCCGATTTTGTTGGGAATCGGCTGGCTCGCATGATAGTTCTCTCGGACATGATCTAGCCTGGGTCCATTTGTCTGAATGGCATGCCCTTGTCTCTGTTTCGCCTTGATTGAGACTCGGGGGGCAGCTGGCTTGGTGGATGCTCTGTTTTTGAAAGCCGATTGGGTGGCCATCGGCTAGTCCTGCGCCGCGATTTTCGTCAAGGGTGGTGATCTGGCGGAACTCAAATTCATTGTTCGAAAGGATGAAGGGTAGTTCATAAAAGACTTGATGCGCTGACATCGGCTTTTTGAGTTTTGATCAAGATTACAGTCACCCTGTGGTCGAAGAAAAGGAGGGCGGATTATGAGAGACCGATGCGTTGCCATCGGCTCATTGAGAATCGGTTTAAAAGAAATCGGCGAAATCAAGTTAAAAGGAAATTCTTCATTAATATTGGGATTCCTTACAAGGGAGAGCCGATTGCTCAAAAGAAGAACAAAAGAAGAGCCGATTGCTCAAGGGACTACTGGTCCTACATAACTACTCCTCGCTAGCATCGTCGTCGGCATCGCCATCGGCGCTACTGCCGGAGAAGTCCTCGCCGCTGCTGTCCCAGCCGTCGGCTGGGCTTCCTCCTCCTCCTCGTCATCATCATCATCCTCGCTATCCGCCCAGCTGCGGAAGCGCTTCGTTGGAGGATACCCAGCGGAGGAGGAGGAATCATCTTCCTCCTCCTCATCTTCTCCTTCCTCGTCGTCATCGTCGTCCTCGCTGTCCGCCCACATGCGGAAGCGCTTCTTCGATGGGAGCCTGGCGGAGGGGGAGGCCTTGGTCTTCTCTGCTTCTCCTTCTTTCTTCTCCTTGTCAGAGGAGATGGGGTTCGCCCCGGAGCGGGGGTTGTCCTCTTCCTTGTTCTTCGGCGACGATTGGAGAGGGAGGCATGAAGCAGAGGAAGAGGAGGAAGACATGGCTGCAGGGGAAGATGGTTTTTTGGCGTTGGTGGACAGAGCAGAGCAAGGGGATGGAGTGGTGAATCGTTTGGCACAGATAAATAAAAGGAGTGTAGTGGAGATTTAATGCCATGACGGTTTTCGAGGATGTGATGCCGAAATTGTCAATTTATACAGAGAAGCCCAGGAGGCGAGGCGTAATGATGGAAGATTCTGCGGCAGTCCTGCTCTGCCACGACATGACCCGACGAAAGAAAAGCGTAATGATATTGGAAATGTCATTTCCAAAACCAGGGGGGCATGTGTTATCACCAGAATTTGATCGAGTCAGAGGTGGGCCGCGATCAAGATAGACTTGAAGAATATATATAGAAGAAATACGTGAATCGGCCTTACATGCAAAATTTGGGCTAGTTTGCCCTTTTATCTGTAACATATTAGGTTACGTGTCGATTAGGAGTTAGAGTTTTACCCGTGCACGGTTAGGTGCACGCTTGAGTTAGAAAGTCCCCTGGACTATAAATATGTATCTAGGGTTTATGGAATAAACAACAACCAACGTTCAACACAAACAAATCTCGGCGCATCGCCAACTCCTTCGTCTCGAGGGTTTCTCCGGTAAGCACCATGCTGCCTAGATCGCATCTTGCGATTCATGCGTTGCTCGTGCTGAAGCCTTTTTGATGGCGAGCAACGTAGTTATCTTAGATGTGTTAGGGTTTGCATTGTTCTTCGTATCATATGCTGTCGTAGTGCAACCCTCATGCATCTAGCCGCCCTTACACCTATCTTAGGTGTAGGGGCGGCACCCGCTTGATCATAGTTTAGTAGATCTGATCCGTTACGGTTGCTCCTTGTTCCGCAAGGATTAGTTTAACATCCGCATTAGTTAGGCCCTACAAAGGGTTGGAGGATCCAGCGGCGTGTAGGGTGACGTTTGCTAGCCCTAGAAAGGATGTTCCGGGGATCAACCTCGTGTTGGTTTTTAGGCCTTGTCTAGGATCGGCTTACGGTCACCGTGCGCGAGCGCGAGGCCCAATCGTGAGTAGGATGATCCGATTATGCGGTGAAAACCCTAAATCGTCGTAGATCTCATTAGCTTTATCTTGATCAAGCAGGACCACCATATATTCGGACACCTTGTTCGAATCATGGGTGGATCGGTTCTTTGAGCCGATTCACGGGATAACCCGAGAGCCGATCGAGGCTCGTATTTAATGTTTACGTGTATGCCATGCAGGAAACTAAGCGAGGCATCATCCAACACCTTCCCGACTGGGTATAGGTCAGGTGGCACGCCCTTGCGATAGCATCGGAGGTGTGACCAGGAGGCTTTGCGGGCCGTCGCTCTGAGGGACTGGGGCCAGCCGCAGCCCTAGTTGTTCCCGGCTCTACTGTGTTGCCCATCTCTGCCCGCCAGTGGGTTTCTGACGTCAACAGATGGTTAACAACCGTTCTGTAGTCGAACAAGCTCATGAGATACAGTGCATTGCGAAAGAGCTTAAACTCCTTAAGTGTGCCTTACCTGACAAGTTTGTGGCTGGATGCATCATCGCTAAGTTGCCCCCTTCATGGAGGAACTTTGCCACAACTCTCAAACACAAGAGACAGGAGATATCAGTTGAAAATATGATAGCATCTCTTGATGTTGAGGAGAAAGCTCGGGCTAAGGATAATACTGAGAAAGGAGAGGGTCAGTCTAGCGCCAACATGGTGTAGAAGAAACCCTGATGGTACTATTGAGAAGTACAAGGCGCGGCTTGTAGCTAAAGGCTACACACAGAGAGAAGGCGAAGATTACTTCGACACCTATTCACCTGTCGCTAGACTTACCACCATTCGAGTACTACTGTCCATGGCTGCCTCCTATGGTCTTATCGTCCATCAAATGGACGTAAAGACAGCCTATTCTTAATGGAGAGTTGGAAGAGGAAATCTATATGGATCAGCCTGATGGGTTTGTAGTAAAAGGTGAAGAAAGAAAGGTGTGCAAGTTGCTGAAATCTTTATATGGCCTGAAACAAGCACCTAAGCAATGGCATGAGAAGTTTGACAGAACTTTGACTTCTGTAGGCTTTGTTGTCAATGAGGCTGACAAGTGCGTTTACTATCGCCATGGTGGGGGCGAAGGTGTTATACTATGTTTGTATGTGGATGATATTCTGATATTTGGTACAAACATGAAAGTAATACTCGAGGTCAAGTATTTCTTGTCAAAGTGCTTTGATATGAAAGATCTGGGAAAAGCTGATGTGATTCTGAACATCAAGCTTATTAAGAACGAGAGTGGGATTACTCTAACACAATCTCATTATGTTGAGAAGATCTTGAGCCGGTTCGGCTATATTGATAGCAAGTCTTCTCCAACACCTTATGATCCCGAGTGTGACATTACGCAAGAACCGTGAGGATTGCCGTAGATCAACCGAGATACTCTCGATTGTTGGCTCACTCATGTACTTAGCGAGCGCGACTAGACCGGACATCTCTTTTGTCGTTAGCAAGTTGAGTAGGTTCATGTCAAACTCGGGTACCGATCATTGGCATGCACTTGATAGGGTCATGCGCTACCTATGTGGTACAATGAGTTATGGGATTCACTATTCAGGGCATCCAATCGTGCTTGAAGGATATAGTGATTCGAATTGGATCTCGGATGTAGCTGATCCGTACGCCACAAGTGGGTATGTATTTACCTTTGGAGGTGGCGCGATGTCATGGAGATCTTGCAAGCAAACCATATTGACGAGGTCAACTATGGAAGCGTAACTTATCGCTTTAGACACAACAACCGTTGAATCGGAATGGTTGCGTGAGCTCTTGATGGACTTGCCCGTGGTTGAAAAACCTGTTCCGGCAATCCTTTTGAATTGTGACAATCAAACCGTAATTGTCAAAGTGAACAATTCTAAGGATAACGCGAAGTCATCAAGACACGTCAAGAGACGTTTGAAGTCCGTCGAGAAATTGCGAAACTCCGGAGTAATAACTGTTACATATATTCAAATAGACAAAAACCTGGCAGATCCCTTTACAAAGGGACTATCACGTAATGTGATAGAAAGTGCATCGAGGGAGATGGGTTTGAGACCCTTTGATGTTACACCATAGTGGTAACCCAACCTTTGTGATCGGAGATCCCGTGAATTAGGACCTGGGAAGAACAAACTAGTGGTTTAATTGAGGAGAGTATTATGTGACCCTCTCTATGTGAAGATGCACAACTCTCAATTGCTGTAAGGCAGGTTGGCAAAAGCCTTAATGTGTTTATGATTGGCTATTTTAGCAAAGATGCTGTCCTACGAGCATTCTTGAAATAACACACCTATATGAGTCCGATTGTTAAACGTCGCAATCTATGAGATTTGGGTGATCTCTAGTAAACTCATGAAGAGACCACGAAGTATGACGCATATGCTTCACCCGCGGGGTAGGCTACTGGCAGCCATGTACCGGTCATGACTTTGAGTGAAACCCTGTTCACGCAAAACTTGCAATTCAAGGCCTAGTCCATTGTTCAAGTGTGAATGGATGTAGCTTAAGGTTCTAGGCGGAAGTTCAACTTAACAGTCTCCGCTGAAACACTGGTATATAAACAAGCAGTGAGTATTGGTAAATCTCTAAATGGGGATTTGAGATCTGGTGGGGGATTGTTGAAATATTGGGCCTACACTTAATGGCCCATACTAGATTTCAGATTTTCCTATAAATCTCAAAGCCCACTTAGTGGAAGCCTTGTGAGTTTGAGCCCAAGTTGGTGGCAGCTCACTAGGGAGTGGCAAGAGGTGGGAAGTTTAGTCCCACATGGAAAGTTGGGAGGAAGTTAGACCACCTTATAAGGTGGGTTGTTCCACCACTAGTAAGTGAGTGAGAAAAGGAGTGCTACACGCGCGCGCTCCTCCTCCTCGCTCGCTCGTCTCGACTCGACTCGACACGTCACGTCACGTCACGACGCGCGCGCCGTGCTCGTGGTGAGTGGATTGAGCCTCGAGCCGAGACTTTCCTTACTTTTTGCAGCTCACGAAAACGGACAGAGTCCTAGACGGACGCGTCGCAGTTAGTCGGTTCGGGTCGCTCCGGATCGTGGGCTATCTGTAACCGACTTGAAACGTTCGTGCGACGTGGGCATGGCCCATGTTGCCTAGGGTTTCCCGAGCCTATATAATCTCTTGCCCGGCTACCGCAGAAATATACTGAATACACGAGTTAGGGTTTCCACCTCTCTCTGCTTGCGCCGCCATCGTAGCCTACTCCATCCCGCGCGCCGACGTGCATCGGCGAACGGGAGAGCAGGTCTCCGGAACCGCTCGTCCTTACGATCCTGTACGGGAGAGGGCGAATTAGGTTTTTGGGAAGCGCTCTGCGCGACTGCTCAAGCTCTTCATCACGGGTCGCCTTCCGTCCAAGTCGGGCGGTGCTGCCTACCGCCGTCTTCAACGCCGTCTACTACGACCCGTCGTCCCCGTCATCAACAACGTTACTTCTGCAACATCGTCCGCTACACCTTCACCGCCACCTCCACCGGATCGGTACGTGCGACATATCTCGATCCGTTTAGCGATGGATGTTGTACTCGTTTGTTCTGCTACTGTTCATGTTGATCACTGCATCTAGTATGTTCGAGTTTCACATGTTAGTAGTTACTATCGTCATGCTTAATATTCTGGAATTATTCATGGAAATTGTACCTAATTATCCAACAATCCAAAAACCTAATTGTAGGCAATTTCCTGAGTTAACAATGGCTGGTTTTTCCGATGCACTGAGGCCGGATAAGTTTACCGGTGTGCACTTTAAGAGGTGGCAAGTTAAGGCCATGCTGCGGCTTACTCATCCGAAAGTGTTCGAAGTTACCGATGGTTTACCCGAAGGAACTATATCTCGACCAAGATCAGAACAAGTTCAAGGAAAACAATACTCTCTTCGTCGGATGCGTTGTAAGTATTCTTGCCGACCGTCCGTGTGATGTGTACATGCACATAACGGATGGTAAAGAGCTCGGGATGCACCGAATGCTAAGTTCGGTGCAACCGATGCAGTGCAAAGGAACTCGTACATCATGGAGAGCTTCCATGACATCGGGATGGTTAACAACCGTTCCGTAGTCGAACAAGCTCATGAGATACAGATGCATTGCGAAAGAGCTTGAACTCCTTAAGTGTGCCTTACACTGACAAGTTTGTGGCTCGGATGCATCATCGCTAAGTTGCCCCCTTCATGGAGGAACTTTGCCACAACTCTCAAACACAAGAGACAGGAGATATCGGTTGAAAATCTGATAGCATCTCTTGATGTTGAGGAGAAAGCTCGGGCTAAGGATAATACCGAGAAAGGAGAGGGTCGATCTAGCGCCAACATGGTGCGAAGAAACCCTACAACGAAGAACAAAGGGAATAACAAGCCCTCCTTCAATAAGCCTATGAAGACTACAACCTTCAAGAAGAAGAAGATGATAAACAAAGCGGATCCGAGTCTGCTTTACATGCGGAGAGACCGGCCACTTTTCTAAGGATTGTCCGGAGAGGGCGGACCGCAAGAAAAAGGCGAGGCAAGTCAACACGGTGACCGCTAGCAATGCCGATGGGTACGGTAATCTCTTTACTCGTTCTTTCGGTATTTCAATCTCCATGTTGTTGGATTGATACAAGTGCTAATGTTCATGTGTGTTCCGACATATCCATGTTCACTTCTTACCAGGTCGCCCGGGATTCTTCCGTCTTGATGGGGAATGGGTCACATGCTTCGTTCGTGGTGTTGGCACGGTAGATCCGAAGTTCACTTCGGGGAAGATCGTGCAGCTCGAGGAACATGCAAGCATGTCCCTACTATGAACAAGAATCTCGTTAGCGGCTCCCTTCTATGCAGAGATGGGTTTAAGGTTGTTTTAGAGTCGAATAAAGTAGTTGTTTCCAAGTTTGGACAATTTATTGGTAAAGGCTATGAGTGCGGAGGCTTGTTCCGCTTTTCGCTTTCGATTTCGGTAATAAGTCTGTGAACCATATCTGTGGCAATGTTAGTGATGATACCAGTGTTTGGCATTCTCGTTTATGTCACATTAATTTTGGTTTAATGTCTCGGCTATCCAGTTTAAGTTTAATTCCAAATTTCACTATCGCCAAAGGTTCTAAGTGCCATAGTTGTGTGCAATCGAAGCAACCTCGGAAGCCTCACAAGGCGGCCGAGGAGAGAAACTTGGCACCTCTAGAACTCATACATTCCGATCTATGCGAGATGAATGGTGTGTTGACAAAAGGTGGAAAGAGATATTTCATGACATTGATTGATGATGCGACTAGATTTTGCTATGTTTATTTGTTGCGAACTAAAGATGAAGCTTTAGACTACTTTAAAATTTATAAGGCCGAAGTTGAAAATCATCTAGAGAGAAAGATCAAGCGTCTCAGGTCGGATCGTGGTGGCGAATATTATCCTAAAATCTTTGATGAATTCTGTGAGGAACATGGCATTATTCATGAGAGGACGCCTCCCTATTCACCCCAATCAAACGGGGTTGCCGAGAGGAAAAACCGCACGCCGACCGACTTGGTGAATTCCATGTTAGCCACTCGCTGGTTTATCAAAGGCATGGTGGGGGGAGGCTTTGTTGACTTCATGTCATGTCCTGAATAGAGTTCCTAACAAGAATAAAGATAAAACCCCTTACGAGGAGTGGGCTGGGAGAAAACCATCACTTTCGTATTTGCGCACATGGGGATGTTTGGCGAAAGTCAATATTCCAATCACTAAGATGCGCAAACTCGGACCCAAGACAGTGGATTGTATCTTTCTAGGTTATGCTCCGCGGAGTGTAGGATATAGATTTTTAGTAGTTCAATCCGAGGTACCTGATATGCATGTTGATACTATTATGGAATCTCATGATGCAACATTTTTTGAGAATATGTTTCCTATGAAAGATATGCATAGCATTGCTAGAATTTCTACCGAGATAATTCCCGAGTCTAGTACATCTAATGAGTATTTTGAACAATCACATGAGAATGTTACTGAGAAGGATGACAATGAAGCTCCTAAACGGAGCAAGAGACGAAGGATTGAAAAATCCTTTGGTGATGATTTCATTGTGTACCTTGTGGATGATACTCCCACGTCCATTGCAGAGGCATATGCATCTCCAGATGCAGATGACTGGAAAGAAGCTGTCCATAATGAGATGGACTCGATTCTTTCTAATGTAACTTGGGAGCTATCAGAACGACCCCATGGATGCAAGCCTGTGGGCTGCAAATGGGTGTCTAAGAAGAAGCTAAGACCTGATGGTACTATTGAGAAGTACAAGGCGCGGCTTGTAGCTAAAGACTACACATAGAGAGAAGACGAAGATTACTTCGACACCTATTCACCTGTCGCTAGACTTACCACCATTCGAGTACTACTGTCCATGGCTGCCTCCTATGGTCTTATCGTCCATCAAATGGACGTAAAGATAGCTTTTCTTAATGGAGAGTTGGAAGAGGAAATCTATATGGATCAGCCTGATGGGTTTGTAGTAAAAGGTGAAGAAAGAAAGGTGTGCAAGTTGCTGAAATCTTTATATGGCCTGAAACAAGCACCTAAGCAATGGCATGAGAGGTTTGACAGAACTTTGACTTCTGTAGGCTTTGTTGTCAATGAGGCTGACAAGTGCGTTTACTATCGCCATGTTGGGGGCGAAGGTGTTATACTATGTTTGTATGTGGATGATATTCTGATATTTGGTACAAACATGAAAGTAATACTCGAGGTCAAGTCTTTCTTGTCAAAGTGCTTTGATATGAAAGATCTGGGAGAAGCCGATGTGATTCTCGAACATCAAGCTTATTAAGAACGAGAGTGGGATTACTCTAACACAATCTCATTATGTTGAGAAGATCTTGAGCCGGTTCGGCTATATTGATAGCAAGTCTTCTCCAACACCTTATGATCCAGTGTGACATTACGCAAGAATCGGAGGATTGCCGTAGATCAACTGAAATACTCTCAGATTGTTGGCTCACTCATGTACTTAGCGAGCGCGACTAGACCGGACATCTCTTTTGCTGTTAGCAAGTTGAGTAGGTTCATGTCAAACCCGGGTACTGATCATTGGCATGCACTTGATAGGGTCATGCGCTACCTATGTGGTACAATGAGTTATGGGATTCACTATTCGGGGCATCCAGCTGTGCTTGAAGGATATAGTGATTCGAATTGGATCTCGGATGTAGCTGATCCGTACGCCACAAGTGGGTATGTATTTACCTTTGGAGGTGGCGCAGTTGTCATGGAGATCTTGCAAGCAAACCATATTGACGAGGTCAACTATGGAAGCATAACTTATTGCTTTAGACACAACCACTCGTTGAATCGGAATGGTTGCGTGAGCTCTTGATGGACTTGCCCGTGGTTGAAAAACTCGTTCCGGCAATCCTTTTGAATTGTGACAATCAAACTCGTAATTGTCAAAGTGAACAATTCTAAGGATAACGCGAAGTCATCAAGACACGTCAAGAGACGTTTGAAGTCCGTCGAGAAATTGCGAAACTCCGAGTAATAACTGTCACATATATTCAAACGAGACAAAAACTCGGCAGATCCCTTTACAAAGGGACTATCACGTAATGTGATAAAAAGTGCATCGAGGGAGATGGGTTTGAGACCCGTTGATGTTACACCATAGTGGTAACCCAACCTTTGTGATCGGAGATCCCGTGAATTAGGACCTGGGAAGAACAAACTAGTGGTTTAATTGAGGAGAGTATTATGTGACCCTCTCTATGTGAAGATGCACAACTCTCAATTGCTGTAAGGCAGGTTGGCAAAAGCCTTAATGTGTTTATGATTGGCTATTTTAGCAAAGATGCTGTCCTACAGAGCATTCTTGAAATAACACACCTATATGAGTCCGATTGTTAAACGTCGCAATCTATGAGATTTGGGTGATCTCTAGTAAACTCATGAAGAGACCACGAAGTATGACGCATATGCTTCACCCGCGGGGTAGGCTACCGGCAGCCATGTACTGGTCATGACTTTGAGTGAAACCTCGTTCACGCAAAACTTGCAATTCAAGGCCTAGTCCATTGTTCATGTGTGAATGGATGTAGCTTAAGGTTCTAGGCGGAAGTTCAACTTAACAGCCTCCGCTGAAACACTGGTATATAAACAAGCGATGAGTATTGGTAAATCTCTAAATGGGGATTTGAGATCTGGTGGGGGATTGTTGAAATATTGGGCCTACACTTAATGGCCCATACTAGATTTCAGATTTTCCTATAAATCTCAAAGCCCACTTAGTGGAAGCCTTGTGAGTTTAAGCCCAAGGTGGTGGCAGCTCACTAGGGAGTGGCAAGAGGTGGGAAGTTTAGTCCCACATGGAAAGTTGGGAGGAAGTTAGACCACCTTATAAGGTGGGTTGTTCCACCACTAGTAAGTGAGTGAGAAAAGGAGTGCTACACGCGCGCGCTCCTCCTCCTCGCTCGTCTCGACTCGACTCGACTCGACTCGACACGTCATGTCACGACGTGCGCGCCGCGCTCGTGGTGAGTTACTTTTTGCAGCTCAGGAAAACGGACAGAGTCCTAGACGGACGCGTCGCAGTTAGTCGGTTCGGGTCGCTCCCGGATCGTGGGCTATCTGTAACCGACTCGAAACGTTCGTGCGACGTGGGCGTGGCCCACGTTGCCTAGGGTTTCCCGAGCCTATATAATCTCTTGCCCGGCTACCGCGGAAATATACTCGAATACACGAGTTAGGGTTTCCACCTCTCTCGCTTGCGCCGCCATCGTAGCCTACTCCATCCCGTGCGCCGACGTGCATCGGCGAACGGAGAGCAGGTCTCCGGAACCGCTCGTCCTTGCGATCCCGTACGGGAGAGGGCGAATTAGGTTTTTGGGAAGCGCTCGCGCGACCGCTCAAGCTCTTCATCACGGGTCGCCTTCCGTCCAAGTCGGGCGGTGCTGCCTACCGCCGTCTTCAACGCCGTCTACTACGACCCGTCGTCCCCGTCATCAACAACGTTACTTCTGCAACATCGTCTGCTACACCTTCACCGCCACCTCCACCAGATCGGTACGTGTGACATATCTCGATCTGTTTAGTGATGGATGTTGTACTGTTTGTTACGCTACCGTTCATGTTGATCATCGCATCTAGTATGTTCGAGTTTCACATGTTAGTAGTTACTTGTCGTCATGCTTAATATTCTGGAATTAATCATGGAAATTGTACCTAATTATCCAACAATCCAAAAACCTAATTGTAGGCAATTTCCCGAGTTAACAATGGCTGGTTTTTCCGATGCACCGAGGCCGGATAAGTTTACCGGTGTGCACTTTAAGAGGTGGCAAGTTAAGGCCATGCTCGGCTTACTCATCCGAAAGTGTTCGAAGTTACCGATGGTTTACTCGAAGGAACTATATCTCGACCAAGATCGAACAAGTTCAAGGAAAACAATACTCTCTTCGTCGGATGCGTTCTAAGTATTCTTGCTAACCGTCCGTGTGATGTGTACATGCACATAACGGATGGTAAAGAGCTCAGGATGCACCGAATGCTAAGTTCGGTGCAACCGATGCAGTAGAGTGAACTCGTACATCATGGAGAGCTTCCATGACATCGGGATGGTTAACAACCGTTCGTAGTCGAACAAGCTCATGAGATACAGTGCATTGCGAAAGAGCTTGAACTCCTTAAGTGTGCCTTACCTGACAAGTTTGTGGCTGGATGCATCATCGCTAAGTTGCCCCTTCATGGAGGAACTTTGCCACAACTCTCAAACACAAGAGACAGGAGATATCGCTTGAAAATCTGATAGCATCTCTTGATGTTGAGGACAAAGCTCGGGCTAAGGATAATACCGAGAAAGGAGAGAGTCGGCCTAGCGCCAACATGGTGCGAAGAAACCCTACACAGCAAGAACAAAGGGAATAACAAGCCCTCCTTCAATAAGCCTATGCAGACTACAACCTTCAAGAAGAAGAAGATGATAAACAAAGCAGATCTGAGCTGCTTTACATGTGGAGAGACTGGCCACTTTTCTAAGGATTGTCCAGAGAGGGCAGACCGCAAGAAAAAGGCGAGGCAAGTCAACACGGTGACCGCTAGCAATGCTGATGGGTACGGTAATCTCTTTATCGTTCTTTCGGTATTTCAATCTCCATGTTGGTGGATTGATACAAGTGCTAATGTTCATGTGTGTGCTGACATATCCATGTTCACTTCTTACCAGGTCGCCCGGGATTCTTCCGTCTTGATGGGGAATGGTGTTGGCACGGTAGATCTGAAGTTCACTTCGGGGAAGATCGTGCAGCTGAGGAACGTGCAGCATGTCCCTACTATGAACAAGAATCTCGTTAGCGGCTCCCTTCTATGCAGAGATGGGTTTAAGGTTGTTTTAGAGTCGAATAAAGTAGTTGTTTCCAAGTTTGGACAATTTATTGGTAAAGGCTATGAGTGCGGAGGCTTGTTCCGCTTTTCGCTTTCTGATTTCAGTAATAAGTCTGTGAACCATATCTATGGCAATGTTAGTGATGATACCAGTGTTTGGCATTCTTGTTTATGTCACATTAATTTTGGTTTATTGTCTCGGCTATCCAGTTTAAGTTTAATTCCAAATTTCACTATCGCCAAAGGTTCTAAGTGCCATAGTTGTGTGCAATCGAAGCAACCTCGGAAGCCTCACAAGGCGGCCGAGGAGAGAAACTTGGCACCGCTAGAACTCATACATTCTGATCTATGCGAGATGAATGGTGTGTTGACAAAAGGTGGAAAGAGATATTTCATGACATTGATTGATGATGCGACTAGATTTTTCTATGTTTATTTGTTGCGAACTAAAGATGAAGCTTTAGACTACTTTAAAATTTATAAGGCCGAAGTTGAAAATCATCTAGAGAGAAAGATCAAGCGTCTCAGGTCGGATCGTGGTGGCGAATATTATCCTAAAATCTTTGATGAATTCTGTGAGGAACATGGCATTATTCATGAGAGGACGCCTCCCTATTCACCCCAATCAAACGGGGTTGCCGAGAGGAAAACCGCACGCCGACCGACTTGGTGAATTCCATGTTAGCCACTGCTGGTTTATCAAAGGCATGGTGGGGGGAGGCTTTGTTGACATCATGTCATGTCCTGAATAGAGTTCCTAACAAGAATAAAGATAAAACTCCTTACGAGGAGTGGGCTGGGAGAAAACCATCACTTTCGTATTTGCGCACATGGGGATGTTTGGCGAAAGTCAATATTCCAATCACTAAGAAGCGCAAACTCGGACCAAAGACAATGGATTGTATCTTTCTAGGTTATGCTCCGCGGAGTGTAGGATATAGATTTTTAGTAGTTCAATCCGAGGTACTCGATATGCATGTTGATACTATTATGGAATCTCGTGATGCAACATTTTTTGAGAATATGTTTCCTATGAAAGATATGCATAGCATTGCTAGAATTTCTACCGAGATAATTCCCGAGTCTAGTACATCTAATGAGTATTTTGAACAATCACATGAGAATGTTACTGAGAAGGATGACAATGAAGCTCCTAAACGGAGCAAGAGACGAAGGATTGAAAAATCCTTTGGTGATGATTTCATTGTGTACCTTGTGGATGATACTCCCACGTCCATTGCAGAGGCTGTTGCAGTCAGAAACCCACCGGCGAGAAACGACGGGCAACGCAGTAGAGCCGGGAGGCTCCCAGGATTGCGGCTGACCCCGGTCCCTCGGGCGACGGCCCGCAATGCCTTCTGGCACACGCGTCCTGGTGCTTACGAGGGCGTGCCACTTGACCTATACCTGGTCAGGAAGGTGATGGATTGCTTCGACTAGTTTCCTGCATGGCAAACACGTAAACATTAAATACGAGCCCCAATCGGCTCTTAAGTTGTTTCGTGGATCGGCTCAAAGAGCCGATTGCCCCATGGTTCATGTTAGATTTATAAGGACATGGGGATCATGCTTTATCAATATCAAGCTAAGCTAATCTACGATAGTCTAGGGTTTTCACCGTATAATCGGAACATCCTATGCGTAATTGAGCCTAGCAGGTACGTAAGATGATGGAAAACCAACCCTAGAGAGGCCTAAAAACCAACGTGAAGTTGATCCCGGAACAATCCCTCTAGAGCTTAGTAAACCACACCTTACGCACTACCGGATCCTTCAACCCGTTTATAAGGCCTAACCATACGGATATCAAACCAATCCTTGAAGAACAAGGAGCAACTATAACGGATTAGATCTACTAAATAACGAATAAGCAAGGTGTTGCCCTTACACCTAAAATAGGTGTAAGGGCAGCTAGATATCGAGGGGAAGCGTAGCTAAACAAATGCATCATGAAAGCATTGTGATCAACCCCAAAACACCTAAGATAAGGGTGTTGCTCGCCATCAAAAAGGCTTCAGCACGAGCAACACCAAAAACGAATAAACGATATCGCCTAGATCGCAAGATGCGATCTAGGCAGCATGTTGCTTACCCGGGAGAAACCCTCGAAACAAGGGGTGGCGATGCGCCTAGATTGATTTGTTGTGAACGTGATCGTCCTCCTTCTCAATAACCCTAGATACATATTTATAGTCCGTAGACTCTCTAACTTGGGAAAAAACCCAACCGTGTACGGGCTAAACTCTATCTCTTAATTCTAACCGACACGTATCCTACTATATTTACAGATACACGGGCAATCTTGCCCAAACTTCTTGTACAAAGCCGGTTCGGGAATATCTTCCATGTAAATCTTCTAAGCCCATTTAATCACGGCCCATCTCCAGACTTGGTCAAATTCTGGTGATAACAGAGGCATATGCATCTCCAGATGCAGATGACTGGAAAGAAGCTGTCCATAATGAGATGGACTCGATTCTTTCTAATGGAACTTGGGAGCTATCAGAACGACCCCATGGATGCAAGCCTGTGGGCTGCAAATGGGTGTTTAAGAAGAAGCTAAGGCCTGATGGTACTATTGAGAAGTACAAGGCGCGGCTTGTAGCTAAAGGCTACACACAGAGAGAAGGCGAAGATTACTTCGACACCTATTCACTGTCGCTAGACTTACCACCATTCGAGTACTACCGTCCATGGCTACCTCCTATGGTCTTATCGTCCATCAAATGGACGTAAAGACAGACTTTTCTTAATGGAGAGTTGGAAGAGGAAATCTATATGGATCGACTCGACGGGTTTGTAGTAAAAGGTGAAGAAAGAAAGGTGTGCAAGTTGCTGAAATCTTTATATGGCCTCGAAACAAGCACCTAAGCAATGGCATGAGAAGTTTGACGAACTTTGACTTCGTAGGCTTTGTTGTCAATGAGGCCGACAAGTGCGTTTACTATCGCCATGGTGGGGGCGAAGGTGTTATACTATGTTTGTATGTGGATGATATTCTGATATTTGGTACAAACATGAAAGTAATACTCGAGGTCAAGTCTTTCTTGTCAAAGTGCTTTGATATGAAAGATGCGGGAGAAGCCGATGTGATTCTGAACATCAAGCTTATTAAGAACGAGAGTGGGATTACTCTAACACAATCTCATTATGTTGAGAAGATCTTGAGCCGGTTCGGCTATATTGATAGCAAGTCTTCTCCAACACCTTATGATCCCAGTGTGACATTACGCAAGAACCGGAGGATTGCCGTAGATCAACTGAGATACTCTCAGATTGTTGGCTCACTCATGTACTTAGCGAGCGCGACTAGATCGGACATCTCTTTTGATGTTAGCAAGTTGAGTAGGTTCATGTCAAACCCGGGTACTGATCATTGGCATGCACTTGATAGGGTCATGCGCTACCTATGTGGTACAATGAGTTATGGGATTCACTATTCAGGGCATCCAGCTGTGCTTGAAGGATATAGTGATTCGAATTGGATCTCGGATGTAGCTGATCCGTACGCCACAAGTGGGTATGTATTTACCTTTGGAGGTGGCGCGAGTGTCATGGAGATCTTGCAAGCAAACCATATTGACGAGGTCAACTATGGAAGCAGAACTCATCGCTTTAGACACAACCACCGTTGAATCAGAATGGTTGCGTGAGCTCTTGATGGACTTGCCTGTGGTTGAAAAACCTGTTCCGGCAATCCTTTTGAATTGTGACAATCAAACCGTAATTGTCAAAGTGAACAATTCTAAGGATAACGCGAAGTCATCAAGACACGTCAAGAGACGTTTGAAGTCCGTCGGAAATTGCGAAACTCCGGAGTAATAAGCTGTTACATATATTCAAACAGACAAAAACCCGGCAGATCCCTTTACAAAGGGACTATCACGTAATGTGATAGAAAGTGCATCGAGGGAGATGGGTTTGAGACCCGTTGATGTTACACCATAGTGGTAACCCAACCTTTGTGATCGGAGATCCCGTGAATTAGGACTCGGGAAGAACAAACTAGTGGTTTAATTGAGGAGAGTATTATGTGACCCTCTCTATGTGAAGATGCACAACTCTCAATTGCTGTAAGGCAGGTTGGCAAAAGCCTTAATGTGTTTATGATTGGCTATTTTAGCAAAGATGCTGTCCTACAGAGCATTCTTGAAATAACACACCTATATGAGTCCGATTGTTAAACGTCGCAATCTATGAGATTTGGGTGATCTCTAGTAAACTCATGAAGAGACCACGAAGTATGACGCATATGCTTCACCCGCGGGGTAGGCTACTGGCAGCCATGTACTGGTCATGACTTTGAGTGAAACCCTGTTCACGCAAAACTTGCAATTCAAGGCCTAGTCCATTGTTCAAGTGTGAATGGATGTAGCTTAAGGTTCTAGGCGGAAGTTCAACTTAACAGTCTCCGCTGAAACACTGGTATATAAACAAGCAGTGAGTATTGGTAAATCTCTAAATGGGGATTTGAGATCTGGTGGGGGATTGTTGAAATATTGGGCCTACACTTAATGGCCCATACTAGATTTCAGATTTGCCTATAAATCTCAAAGCCCACTTAGTGGAAGCCTTGTGAGTTTGAGCCCAAGTTGGTGGCAGCTCACTAGGGAGTGGCAAGAGGTGGGAAGTTTAGTCCCACATGGAAAGTTGGGAGGAAGTTAGACCACCTTATAAGGTGGGTTGTTCCACCACTAGTAAGTGAGTGAGAAAAGGAGTGCTACACGCGCGCGCTCCTCCTCCTCGCTCGCTCGTCTCGACTCGACTCGACTCGACACGTCACGATGCGCGCGCCGCGCTCGTGGTGAGTGGATTGAGCCTCGAGCCGAGACTTTCCTTACTTTTTGCAGCTCAGGAAAACGGACAGAGTCCTAGACGGACGCGTCGCAGTTAGTCGGTTCGGGTCGCTCCCGGATCGTGGGCTATCTGTAACCGACTCGAAACGTTCGTGCGACGTGGGCGTGGCCCACGTTGCCTAGGGTTTCCCGAGCCTATATAATCTCTTGCCCGGCTACCGCGAAATATACCGAATACACGAGTTAGGGTTTCCACCTCTCTCTCGCTTGCGCCGCCATCGTAGCCTACTCCATCCCGCGCGCGACGTGCATCGGCGAACGGGAGAGCAGGTCTCCGGAACCGCTCGTCCTTGCGATCCTGTACGGGAGAGGGTGAATTAGGTTTTTGGGAAGCGCTCTGCGCGACTGCTCAAGCTCTTCATCACGGGTCGCCTTCCGTCCAAGTCGGGCGGTGCTGCCTACCGCCGTCTTCAACACCGTCTACTACGACCCGTCGTCCCCGTCATCAACAACGTTACTTCTGCAACATCGTCTGCTACACCTTCACCGCCACCTCCACCAGATCGGTACGTGCGACATATCTCGATCTGTTTAGCGATGGATGTTGTACTGTTTGTTCTGCTACTGTTCATGTTGATCACTGCATCTAGTATGTTCGAGTTTCACATGTTAGTAGTTACTATCGTCATGCTTAATATTCTGGAATTAATCATGGAAATTGTACCTAATTATCCAACATCTCCCCTCTTCTCTTTCTCTACCAAAATCCCTAGATCTGAAGCTTCTCTCCACGGATTTGGACCACTCCAAGTTTCTAGAGGTACTCTCCCCCATTTCCCTTGTTTTTGACCCATTAAAATGTTGTTCTTCTTTTGCCTAATGTCCAAATCTTGGAAACCCTAGAAAGACTTAACCCAAGATGCATGATTGATTCTTGTTGGTTTGGCCAATTTTGTCTCCTATGATGTATATGAAGCATTTTCCTTCAGATTGGTAGGTTAGGGTTTTTGTAAGGTTAGGTTTAGTGTTCTTGTTATGTTAGGGTTAGGGGTTTTGTTAGGTTTGTAGGTTATGTTTTGGTTTTGTGACCATGATGTTTGTGTTAAGCTTGGCTTGGGTATTTAGTTTACTTTTTAACATTGTGGTGTTATTTAGGGATGGCGAGAATTATACATGTTCATCATGTGGATAAGGACGCCTTTTTGAAAAGGAAACACCGAGCCGGACCCGGATGAGGTTGACTTCGTGTTCGAGCGTAGTCCTAACTACGCCGAGGTCTTAGAAAAAGTTAGGATTGATTTGAATTGGATGGACTTGAGTTATGTTGTTTAGTTGGGAGGGAAGGCATAATGCGGGGTTCGGAATGCATGTCCATTGAAAGACAATGCGTATCAACTCGGAGCAACATTGGGTTGCATATAAGGAGGTGGTGGCCAAATCTCTATATAAGGCTCTTGAGTTGTTTGCCACCCAAAAGGTTGATAGTACTTTGCAACTAGACTTGAACTAGAATGCATCCCCGTTGAATGGTAGGAGTCATCAACCCTTGAACCAAGAGGAAATGAGCCCACCGCATTGTAATCAACATGACATGATGCAAACATGTAGCCCGATTGCAAAGAACCAAGAGAAAGTATTGCAAGAGGAAAGCAATGAGTATGGGGATGATGAGAATGAGGTTGAACTCCATGACAACAATGTTGGATATTTGGATAAATATTTTGCACAAAAAAATATGGACCATGAGCTCCCGTAAAGTCGATGCTATGCACCGGACTCGGATGACGATGGTCCTAGTGAAGAAATTGATGATGAGGGGTTCATGGCCAATGAGGCCAAAATCCATGACACAGTATTGCGATGGATCATCGGGTACCCTTGTTTTGTTATCTTAGTCTCGCGGATGAAGCCACGGTTGATGGCGGTAAGGGTGTAGTGCTTGGACCAAGGCCTATTTCTCACCGGGATGATAATCACGAGAAGAATGGGATTGCTCCCGAATTGAAGTTCACAACATTGTTGGAATTGAAACATTGGCTTAAGGAGTACTCCGTGAAGCATTATCGTCCGTACACAGTGGTTCACTCGGACGTGAAGAAGGGCTACACGGTTAAATGCGAGGAGGATGGATGCACTTGGTTGTGCGTGCAAAACCATTGAAGGGAGGCCCCGATTGGCATAAACAAAGTTTACTCATGGTACAAGTTGGTGATGTCATGTAGAGATGTACAAAATAGAAACAGGTGATTACCTGGAGGTACAAGAATTCAAATGCCACTGAACCCCAATTCCATCTAGTCTCCATATTGATTAACGTCTTGAGCCGGTACCACTGAGCGGTCTTGCCACTTTTGTCAAGAAATAGAGTCCTAGTGATAACATACCACACGTACACACGGGCGTACAACTTAATCAGATCCTCGTCGGCATCCTCCGGGCATGTCTTGAAGTTCGTTGAGATCCAAGTGAAAGTAGCTCCGGCGGATACCCTGATGTTTCACCCTTCTTATTTATAATATCCTCGGGAACCTTTCCAATAAGGTCAAACATATGCCCGCACCAGTTTTCACTAGATGTGTCAATACACAGACTCAATGGAGAGTGCAAAGATCATCGCCATGTCCTGAAGATTGACGGTCATCTCCCCGGTTCGGAGGTGAAAACTGTGCGTTTCCGGCCTCCAACGATCGACAAGCGTTGCGATCTCCGAAGGGTTCATGTTCGGCGTCGAACGGGTAACCATATGGATGAATGGGAGAAATCCTTGCTTCTGGATGTGCTCCATGTATCGCTCATCGTACGATATCTTCGTTGAGTAGGAGGCATCATGACACCAAAGTCAGAGGGGTCCAAAGACCTACACACATACAACCTTTGTTACTACATATGTATTTTAGCATTGGAAAACTATATTTCTCGAATTGATATTGTCTGCTTCTTCTCAAACATCATGTAGGAATGGTGTTTAGCATCTTAGTGAGGACCGAGAAGCGTCATCCTACATATGTGAGCATATTAAAATGACTTGTGCGATTAAATGTGACTAAGAACTAATATGAGAGCAAATGTAAACTATGAATTCTAGATCACACAGTACAGAAATATACTCACTCCGTTCCTAAATATAAGCCATATAGTTTTTGGCACGGAAATTAAACAATGTACATTTAGAAAAAATTAAACCATGTTTGACTAGGATTAACACTATAAAATTGACATAAACTAATAGAGGACTTTGCATAAGATAAGAAAATCTAATGAAATTCCTATAAATATTATCCATACAAGTGGACCAACACAGTAAACCTTATATTCTGGATTTTTCTCAAACAACTATATGTCTTATATATAGGAACGGATGGAGTACAAGTTATATTCACATATTAGCTTAAATTTTAATCACAAAATCTAGATCACACAAAAATGCATTTAAAATATAAAAATTCCAATAACTAGGGGTTCAATATATACATTATAAAAATTGGATCCCTACATCGCATGTTCACATATAACCTAAACATAGTCACACATGTTCTATACCATTTCTAGAATATGGAATGTGCATTTAAATTTCGATTTTCTTTTGAAGAACTAGGGTTGCCCTATCATGAATAGAACAAAATGTGAGAAAAATTTCGCATGAAATTGAGGGGATTGAGGGAGAATACGTGGGATAAGAGCATCTCCAGTCGCATCCCTCAAAAACGTCTGACATGATGATTTGGGACGCATTTTGGGGACCGCGCCGGACAAAAGGAGACCAAAAATCTATACAAAAAAGTGGCATTTCCCAGCCGTGTCCCTCAAACAGCATGGAAAAAGTAGGTGAGAGAAAGTGTGGGAGAAGAGAATGACATGTGAGGACTAGGGGCTGCATGCATGCAGACGCTGTTTTTGTGTCCGGCATTCCCGGTAGAGACTCTATACACGGAATCTCTACCGGGGATGCCAGACACATAATGAGGCGTTATTTAGCTTTGGAGGATGACTAGAAAGCGTTTTTCTCCATTTTTTGTCCACGGTCCCCCAAATGTCGTTTACGCGACTGGAGATGCTCTAAGAGGTTGACACCACGATTCTCTGAGAATTTCAACCGATCCGTGGGCTTGGGAGGGAGGATTGGAGGAGTAAGGAGGTGAGGCTGCCGCACCGGCGCCACACCTAGGAGGAACCCTAGCCACGTACCTAAGGGGTGAAAAGAAATGGGCCGGCTCGGGCTGAGAACATAGCTTCGATGTGCCGCGCCCCACCCTCTGGCGCTGCAGAGAGCTATGCAACGGCCCTGTCCGGGGCACCACACTAACGATCAGTGGGTCCTGCCATGCCACATTGGCGGCCGTGCCGCGCCGAGCGCAACGGCGCCACAACGTTGTTTGCAGCGCCCTGGTTACAGGCGCCGCATAAAAGGGTTATTTTGTGAAATACTTTAGCCGAAGGTTCATTTGTCGAATTCCTTTCAGTTTTGGGTTATTTTGTCGAATTTACCGAGCATCGACACTCGTGAAATGATCTTTTTCAAGCATCCAGCTTTTTCGCGAGGATGTTTTGATTTATTGGTGCATATAAATATTTTATGAAAAATATATAAAAATAAAATTTATAAATATTAAAGAATTTTGAAATAAAATTGCGTGTGTACATCCGGATATTTTATGTTCGAACGCAAGTTTTCGGCGAAAAAACATTTTACATCGCCTCTGCAAATATACAAAAATGTGTTATGTGGATAGTTATGTTGGTGCATCAAAATTTATTCTTTTACATGGGATACAAAACATGTTCCTTTTTCCAGAAAAAATGTGTACCAACATAGAATGTCTAGATGTACATGTGGAATTATATTTCAGAACTTTTCGGCATTTTAAAATATGTTTTCGAACAATAGATTCATATGCACCTTGATCCGAATTGAATTTCTGTACAAGCCTTTTACAATGCATTATATATTAGCACGATATCCTAGATAATGGTGTATCTTAAGATATAACCATCTGAATGCATTGTATCTACATATAATAATTTTAGGGATATGCATATGATTGGACTAGAAATACATTTTGCTTATGACTCTGTGCAAAAGTTACATCTTAACTAAGATACAACACCACTATAGTGCCACATAAATAAAATACCTAAAATACCGTGCTCCTTCCGCTCACTAATATATGACGTTTTGGCAAACTACATTGGTTTGCCAAATTGTCTTATATTTGAGAAATAGCCAACGGTCTAGTAAATTTTTTATCTAACATATAAGCGTTCCTCTTATGTTAAATATCAGTATTTTCTTCTAGCTCTAAAATAGGTAAACCATTTACCATTTCTATTATATTACCACTTTGTTATCTAATGATACTTATGTTTTAATGGATATTTTGGACTAACTATTCAAATAATCTATGGTAATATACAAAATGTTATGATATTATATGCATTTGGCATTGCATTGTAGACATTGATATCTTTTTCTACACACTTGATCAAATTTTACAAAGTTTAATTTTGACTAAATTCAGCACACAGAGTAATTTCAAAGAGAGGGAGTACATGCGTGTTTTTTTTCTTCTGTAATTAATAGTAAAAATCTGAAAAGAGGGTTTTGTTAAAAACACGACCACTTTTTTTGGAAATGTTCATCCGGGTTTAAAGACTCTCACCTGAATATATTGTTTCAAAAAGTGGTCGTGGTGAGAACCACCAGCACTTCACTGATTAGCAGGAGCGTGCACACTCGCAGTCCTACATGAGACACACTTTCCTTTTCGAAACGACAACTAACAAAATCTTGAGCCCGAAGCGACCGATCGATCGACCCTACTGTAACTTTCGACGGCGACTCGTGGTACCAGGCGGCATCGCATTCGCATTCGCATCGCTGGCATGCACGCCGGACGTCCATATGTTCCGACGACGACGGCGACGGCTCCCTCGATCTCTCCTTCTCTCGCCGTCGTCGCGGCGCGCCTAGCAGCCTTGCGATCGTTCGATCTCTCGCGCTCGCGCTCCCACACGGAGCCCGACGATTCGATCGACGTGACCGCGCGCGCGACGAGGCGGGGGGCCGCTTGACTGTTCTCCGTCGGCTAGCTTCTTGGAGGCTCTGTCGGGCCTGAGTTTTCCCCGCGTGTGGTTATTTCAGTTGTCTGGTCGTCTTCTCCGGTCGGCCGCGCCGTCGCCCTCTCGCCGGCGGTTTGTAGCGAAGCGACGAACATGAAGTTTCTTTTCTTCCGTGTCGTGTCAATGGTGTCATGTCTCTGCCTAGTGCCTACTCGCTCTGGTGGTGCAGTGCCTTTGTTCTAGCTGCTGATTTGTGCCTGTTGGGAATATATACTGACAGAGAAGTGACATTCTCCAACAGAGAAAATATATACCAAGCGACTGAGTTACGTCTTGGAACGGGTATGGCAACTTTTCCTAGGTTTCTAGGCTGTGTTGCATATAGCCTGCCCGGCGGCGCCTTTTGAGAAGGCTTCGTCGTCGTCAGCTTCCACTGAATCTTGCACACAAAAAGCACACCGCCGGCCAGGCCAATCCAGGGCAGAAAACAGAGGGCGGCGTCACCATTTCGTTTCATGATAGCAACTGCGCTACTATGTAATCAAATGACCAAACATTATCAAGAACATCTCTAACATGTAAAACAGGACATTAAAAACAGTTTTTTTTAGAACGGAGACAAAAAGCTTTCCTAAAATCTATTGATTAAGTAGTGGCTTTACAAAACTGTAAAAATACTTATTACAACGCAACAATCACTCTCTGACGTCATTTCGCCCAAAGGTTTAGCACCCGCTAAGACCCATAAACACGACTCTTTCTTAGCCTTATCGAATACTATGTGTGATGATACTTGCTTGTTGTGGAAGACCCTAGCATTGCCTTTATTCCAAACCTCCCAAGCATAAGCAAAGTGATCGATGCCATAATCTTGTGATTGAGTGTACAACTTCCGACATCTTCTTCCACAATTCCGATCGAGGCCTGTAGGCCAATCCACGTAGAAAACAGAGGGCGATGTCACCATTTCGTTTCATGATAGCGACTGCGCTACTATCTAATCAAATGACCAAGCACTATTTTCTCAAAAGCATCTCCAACACGTGATATAAAATAGAGCATAAAAAGCAGTTTTAATTAAGATACCTGTTTTTATGTGCTACCACTTTTTTGGGCACCAACTTTTTTCCAGCAATTCCAACTGCTGTAAAATAGGCAGTAACTTGTCTCTCATCTTCATAACGGCAAGCAATAATCGAAATTACTTCCGAATTGCTGAATGTTACAAATCGATCTAAACAACGAACGCGAATCCTGGCAATCTCGACGGCACACTACTACCTTTTAGCAGCGCCAGAGCAACCGCGATGGCCGCCGCTGCGAGGACGACGACCAAGAACGCAGAGATTCCCCCAACCAACCACATATTCCTCTGCTGCGCTGCGACTTGCAATTGTCGGGCCTCCCGAAGACCCCTCCCCCTCGGCCGTGCCCACGTCCTGTGCCGTTGCCGTGACGTACTGCTCGACGTACTCCAAGCGCGGGCCTTGAAACTCCACCAACTCGACCATTCGAGGAAAAGTTGTTGCAGCTCTAGGAATCCGCCCTCCACCACCTCCGCATCTGAGGATGACAACATGGCCGCCCACATAGTCTCATCTATGTCGGTGGTACACGCTCCGCCGCTGCGACGAGAACATGTGTGATTGAACAGAGGTGTGAGTTGATTCGTGTGGCCGTGGCCCATGGATCACGGATTTGATCGATTCATGACGACGAGGCAGTGACGACGGATAGATTTCTCCGGCAGGGCCAAGGATGGTCATTGTGGGGGAAATGACAAAGCGACGGTTGGGCTACACTGGGTGTTGTATTTTTTTTCTTTTGAGAAACACATTACAGACGCAGCCGCTTGCTCACATACACGCGCACACACTTACACATATGAACGCACACACGCACACCCTACCCCTATGAACACCTTCGAAGACTGAACCGGCGGATCGGATTTAAAATTGATGAAGTCACCACAGGCGCCTCGCTGTCGAAGGGAACGTCGCCTCCCACTGAAAAAATATTCCGCCTTTACGAAACACACAAATGTTAAATCTGGGATTTGAACTTTGATGGGCTCGGGGTACAATCCTCTTAACCACCCAACCTTAGGTTGATTCTCTTGTATTTTGTTTTGTTGGTGCTATATATTTGCAGCACCAAATGTAAATTTTATGACGCACAATATTTTTGGCCCATTTATTTTTGTTTTACATCACCGGTTAGAGATGATCTCTGCTAGCTAACCTCTCCGAAAAACACCGGTTTTGTGCCCTGAAGTTGGACATGAGGAAGGCATATGATCGGGTCGAATGGAGTTACCTCCAGGCCATCATGCTGAAGCTTGGTTTCAGCACATCCTAGGTGACTCTTGTTATGAGACTAGTTTCTACGGTCTCCTTTTCAGTGCTCTTTAATGGATCACCGCAAGAGGAGTTTCGGCCGTCAAGGGGTATTCGACAGGGCGACCCCATTGTAGGATAACGTTGCATAGAAAACAAAAAATTTCCTACCGCGAACACGCAATCCAAGCCAAGATGCAATCTAGAAGACGGTAGCAACGAGGGGATATCGAGTCTCACCCTTGAAGAGATTCCAAAGCCTACAAGATGAGGCTCTTGTTGCTGCGGTAGACGTTCACTTGCCGCTTGCAAAAGCGCGTAGAAGATCTTGATCACGATCACTTCCGGCGCCACGAACGGGCAGCACCTCCGTACTCGGTCACACGTTCGGTTGTTGATGAAGACGACGTCCACCTCCCCGTTCCAGCCGGGCAGCGGAAGTAGTAGCTCCTCTTGAATCCGACAAGCACGACGGCGTGGTGTCGGTGGTGGTGGAGAAATCCGTCGGAGCTTCGCTTAAGCGTGCGGGATGTGGTGGAGGAGAGAGACCGCTAGGGTTTGGGGAGAGAGGGGGAGGCTAGGGCGCCGGCCAAGGGCAGCCCTAGGTGGTGCGGCCAAGAGTGGTCAGCCCCCTCCCTCTCCTCCTCATTATATAGGTGGAAATCCCCAAGTGTTGGTATCCAAGTCTTCGAATAAGACCCCAACAATGAAACCTCCCATATGTAGGGAAACCTACCCAAGGTGGGAATCCCACTTGGGGTGGGATTCCCCCTTCCATGAGGGGTTGGCCGGCCACCCTAGGGGAGTCCACCTTGGACTCCTCCCCTTTAGGGTTGGCTGGCCATGCAAGGTGGAGTCCCTCCGGGACTCTACTTTCCATGGTGATTTCTTCCGGACTTTTCTAGAACCTTCTAGAACCTCGCCATAAATGCACCGGATCATTTCCAAACTTGGAATATGACTTCCTATATATGAATCTTATTCTCCGGACCATTCCGGAACTCCTCGTGATGTCCGGGATCTCATCCGGGACTCCGAACAAATATTCGAACTCCATTCCATATTCAAGATCTACCATTTCAACATCCAACTTTAAGTGTGTCACCCTACGGTTCGTGAACTATGCGGACATGGTTGAGTACTCACTCCGACCAATAACCAATAGCGGGATCTGGAGATCCATAATGGCTCCCACATATTCAACGATGACTTCAGTGATCGAATGAACCATTCACATACGATACCAATTCCCTTTGTCACGCGATATTTTACTTGTCCGAGGTTTGATCATCGGTATCACTCTATACCTTGTTCAACCTCGTCTCCCGACAAGTACTCTTTACTCGTACCGTGGTATGTGGTCTCTTATGAACTTATTCATATGCTTGCAAGACATTAGACGACATTCCACCGAGAGGGCCCAGAGTATATCTATCCGTCATCGGGATGGACAAATCCCACCGTTGATCCATATGCCTCAACTCATACTTTCCGGATACTTAATCCCACCTTTATAACCACCCATTTACGCAAGTGGCGTTTGATGTAATCAAAGTACCTTTCCGGTATAAGTGATTTACATGATCTCATGGTCATAAGGACTAGGTAGCTATGTATCGAAAGCTTATAGCAAATAACTTAATGACGAGATCTTATGCTACGCTTCATTGGGTGTGTCCATTACATCATTCATATAATGATATAACCTTGTTATTAATAACATCCAATGTTCATGATTATGAAACTAATCATCCATTAATCAACAAGCTAGTTTAAGAGGCATACTAGGGACTTCTTGTTGTCTACATATCACACATGTACTAATGTTTCGGTTAATACAATTATAGCATGATATATATAAACATTTATCATAAACATAAAGATATAAATAATAACCACTTTATTATTGCCTCTAGGGCATATCTCCTTCAGCCTCCCACTTGCACTAGAGTCAATAATCTAGTTTACATTTGTAAAGATATAACACCTTGGCCTTCTGGTGCTTTATCATGTTTCGCTCACGAGAGAGGTTTTAGTCAACGGATCTGACATGCTCAGAACCGTATGTATTTTGTAATTCATTTGCGTCTCAACGCATCACTCATTTCCAAATGAGTTGGCATTAAATATGTTTGGTCTTCTCGGTGGAACCTTAATTCCGCGGTCTGAAATATGTCACTAATATTGTCACACACAATATAGCTTCAAAGTTCCGACTCGTCGGAAATACACCAAGTTCTCAAAGAACCTCTTGACTTAACATCCTTTGTCATTGTCAAAACAATGACATACTCTGCCTTCTTTTGTAGATTCCGTCACAATATTTTGAACTCTTCTAAATCTAGCATAGACAACTTCTAGCTCATTGAGCTACCTTTTAAACAACACTTAGTCTAATTTGAGATTGAAATTATATTTTATATGTGACAAAACCAATATCGGTGTAACACCTTACAGCGATTTGTTTGTCATTTCTTCATACAAAAAAATATATATATATCCTTAGTTCTTCTAAAGTACTCAAGGATATTCTTATCAGTCGTCCAATGATCATCATATGAATCATTCTGTATATGCTCATAACACTTTATAGCACATGATATCCGATTGTGTACATATTATTCGTGATCTATAATCACTCATGTGTTTTTACTCATTGAGTGTCAGATACACTCAAGTCTTGTTAAACCTTCATATGACAAGAACATTTTCTTAACATTTCTATATTGAACTACTTCAATATCCATTCTATGTACTTTGACTTAAACTTATTATGTGTTTCAATCTATCTTCATAGATTTTGACACTAAATATGTTTCAGTCCATATCCTTTCATTGAAGTTTAATTTTCAATGAAACCTTTTAATCAAGTATATAATTACATCATTTATAACCAACTATATGTCATCTACATAAGTATTATAAATATGTCTCAGTGCTCCCACTTAATTTCTTGCAAATGCAAACCTCTTCATCGTCTCTGATGAAATCAAAAACTCTTTGACTATTTCATCTTGGTGAAGATTCCAACTCCGTGATACTCACTTCATCCAATTGAAGTTCGTATACCTATCTAGTATTCTACGGACTAGCAAAACAATTGGTTGTATCTTGTATACATACTTCTGTTAAGTAGTGTATTTTGCCATCCTACTAGCATATCTCATAAAAGAAATATGTAGTGATTACTAGAATAATCCACATAGACTATAAGCATTGCTACGGAAGATCTAATCTTATCGTAGTCAACTCTTTGAACTTTGTCGTAAACAATTTTTCGACAAGTCGAGCTTCTTTAAGGATATTTCATCCAAGTCTATAGATCCATTTACTTTCAAAAAGTATTCATCTATTATGGATTTCATGGCGTATGGCCATTTTAACTGGAGTCGTGGCCCATCATAACTTCTTTGTTTGTAGTTGGTTTATCATTGTTCAAAATCAATCCTTTGTCCACAAATCATTTATTTGATCACAAAGTAAACCATACCTACAAGGTTCAATATGTACTTCGATCTCCATGACTAAAACACTTTGTAGTCATGGGAGCCATGATCGTTGTGGCCGCTTCCGAAACCAATTCCGATGCTGCGCTACTCTGATCATTATGCTCGGGTTCATAAACCGTATCAAATTATATTATCCTCCCACTCAAATACTTCACTAGAAACAATTTCTCGGAAATAAGAAACATTGACAAACACTTTTGTCTTTGTCTCGTGGGAAGAATTCCCAATCAATTCTCTGGGATAACCAACAAAGACATTCATCCGATTTTGGTTGACTATTAGGGTTTATACCCATGCCATAACTTGTATGGTGTCATTTCAACGGATCATGATGATGCTCTATCCAGTGTAAAAGCGGTAGTCACTAAAGCATAATCCACAAAAATATAATGACATCAATATTTTATCTCATCATTGACCCAACAAGGTTTGGATACATCTCTTGGATACTTCATCATCACTATGATACTCCAAGAAACGTGAGTTGTAGAAAAATTTCATAACTCTCTTAGATGTTCGCTAAAACTCGTAATTCAAATATTTCCACCATGATCCAATCATAGATATTTGAATTTTCTATTACGATGATTTCCACTTCATGCTGAAATTTATTTGAATCCATTCAAATGTTTCAAACTTTTCCTTATTGAATATATCACATATATACTCAATTCATTGTTTGAAAGTTTTCATGAAGTAGAAGAATCTCCCGCACACAACTATGCCCAGTGAACCACATACATCATCATGTATTTTTTCACTAAGTTAGTTGCCCGTTCAACTTTTGGCCTATGAATGGTATTTTAATCATTCTCTTTAGAAAAGATTTGCAAGCGCCAAATGATTCAAAAAATCAAATGACTCCAGAAATCCATTTGCATGGAGTTCCTTCATGTGTTCCTTTCTAACATGACCTAAATGGCGGTTCCACAAATAAGTAGAATTCAAATCATTTGCCTTATGGCATTTTAGCGTCAGTGTTATGTATGTTTGTTTCACCATTAAGATTTATAATAACTTATCCATCGTACATGGAGTAATGTCATAATTTAAACAACTCATTGTTTTTATTTGACCAGAGCAAAATAACAATTTATTAAGCTCTTTATTATAAATTCTAAGGGCTAGATAGAATGCCAATGACGAACATAATAACACTTTATTTTTGTTCCCGACGTGCATTCCTATCATATTCCTTGTCAGTCACTTAGGCCATTGTATTCTTGTATTGCGTTGTTTTGTATGACACTTCATACCAACCAATATAGTACCCAAGAATTTCATAGTGTGAGTTAACTAGGAATACAACCATAACATGTATATCATTTATATACACCTGAGCTAGACTTTCTAGTCTTCTCTTTTCTTTTTGCCAAAATATCTTTTGCAGTTTCTCTTTTAGCTTTCCTCATTATTCAAAAAACACTTCAACATCATTAACTTCTAGGTTTGTTGGTCAAATACCAATAACCTTGAGGTTCTTACTTTGAAGTTGATCATCATATGACAAGTGTTCCAGATTTCACTATTAGTAACTTTGTAATATGATGAACAATTTCACTCATAATTTTATCCATTATATCATGACGACTTTCCGAGACCATGTCTGTACATGCTAGGCTCGTAAAGTTTTAACCTTGGTATTTGCATGTGCAAATCTAGCTTGCACCCGTTTTATGCACACGTAGAATCTATCACACCCGATCATCACGTGATGCTTCGAACGACGAGTCTTAGTAACGGTGCATATTTAAGGATGGTCACTTCATGGATATGCGAATATCGTTAGTGCCCCAATAGTTGGAGGATTGTGACGCTCGGCGTCTTCAACCTTCATACATTCCCATAAAACTTATGAGTTTATGTAGTCTCACCAAATTTATATTCTATCATCTTGTAATAAGGTCTTAGATATCACATATATCTCATACCTTGATTATTTCTGAAAACTAAATTTTCAGCTCCTTACTTTTCAAACAAATTTGAACTTTAAGTTTGACGGAGACAAGATAACTTTAGGTACTAATTGAAACCTTAGCTCTTTGAATCAACAATGTGAGGTTTACTAAAAGTTTGCAATAGGACTTAATCAATTCTTGATTCTTTAACAATACGGTACCAATCCGTAAAGTTTCTTGTCAGATTTTAACAAGTATTTCTATCTCAATAACAAGACTAGCGCATAGTAGAAAAACGGATGCCAATACTACAAAATTAATACAAAATACTACTCAGACTATGTTTATGATAATTAGTTCATGTTTTAATCTAATTACTAATGAACTCCCACTTAATACAACATCCCTCATAGTTGTTAAGTGGTACACGATCCAAATCCACTACACCAAAACCGATCATCACGTGAGATGATGTAGCTTCAATGGTGAACATCAACATGTTGATCATATCATCCATATGACTCGTGTTCAACCTTTCGGTTTCCGTTGTCCCGAGGCTATGTCTGTACATGCTAGGCTCGTCAAGCAAACCCAAGTATTCCGCGTGTGCAACATGGCTTACACCCGTTGTATGTGAATCGTTGAATCTATCACATCCGATCATCACGAGATGCTTCGAAACGACGAACTGTTACAACGGTGCATACGAGGGGAGAACACTTTATTATCTTGATATTAATGTGAGGGATCATCTTATAATGCTACCGTCGCGATCTAAGCAAAATAAGATGCATAAAGGATTAACATCACATGCAGTTCATATATGTGATATGATATGGCCCTGTTTGTCTTTGCGCCTTTGATCTTCATCTCCAAAGCACGGACATGATCTCTATCATCTTCGGGCATGATCTTCATCATCGTCGGCGTAGCGTCAAGGTCCATGGCGCCGTCTTCATGGTTGTTCACCTCATGTAGCAACTATTACAACTACTTTGAAATACTACTCAACATGAAAATTAAAGACAACCATAAGGCTCCCGCCGGTTGCCACAATACAATAATGATCATCTCATACATATTCATCATCACATCATGGCCATATCACATCACCAAACCCTGCAAAAACAAGTTAGACGTCTCTAATTTGGTTTGCATATTTTACGTGGTTTAGGGTTTTCGAGAGAGATCTAATCTACCTACGAACATGAACCACAACGTTGATACTAATGTTGTCAATAGAAGAGTAAATTGAATCTTCACTATAGTAGGAGAGACAGACACCCGC
Organism: Lolium rigidum; assembly: GCF_022539505.1. Taxonomy (NCBI): domain Eukaryota; kingdom Viridiplantae; phylum Streptophyta; class Magnoliopsida; order Poales; family Poaceae; genus Lolium; species Lolium rigidum. The sequence continues at coordinate 51,432,759 of NC_061513.1, read as the reverse complement.
AAAGCCTCTTATGCAATACAAGTTGCATGTCGAACGAGGAACAAGTCTCATGAACGCGGTCATGTAAAGTTAGTCCGAGCCGCTTCATCCCACTATGCCACAAAGATGCAAAGTACTCAAACTAAAGATAACAAGAGCATCAACGCCCACAAAACCATTGTGTTCTACTCGTGCAACCATCTATGCATAGACACGGCTCGATACCACTCGTAGGATAACGTTGCATAGAAAACAAAAATTTTCCTACCGCGAACACGCAATCCAAGCCAAGATGCAATCTAGAAGACGGTAGCAACGAGGGGATATCGAGTCTCACCCTTGAAGAGATTCCAAAGCCTACAAGATGAGGCTCTTGTTGCTGCGGTAGACGTTCACTTGCCGCTTGCAAAAGCGCGTAGAAGATATTGATCACGATCACTTCCGGCGCCACGAACGGGCAGCACCTCCGTACTCGGTCACACGTTCGGTTGTTGATGAAGACGACGTCCACCTCCCCGTTCCAGCGGGCAGCGGAAGTAGTAGCTCCTCTTGAATCCGACGAGCACGACGGCGTGGTGTCGGTGGTGGTGGAGAAATCCGGCGGAGCTTCGCTTAAGCGTGCGGGATGTGGTGGAGGAGAGAGACCGCTAGGGTTTGGGGAGAGAGGGGGAGGCTAGGGCGCCGGCCAAGGGCAGCCCTAGGTGGTGCGGCCAAGAGTGGTCAGCCCCCTCCCTCTCCTCCTCATTATATAGGTGGAAATCCCCAAGTGTTGGTATCCAAGTCTTCGAATAAGACCCCAACAATGAAACCTCCCATATGTAGGGAAACCTACCCAAGGTGGGAATCCCACTTGGGGTGGGATTCCCCCTTCCATGAGGGGGTTGGCCGGCCACCCTAGGGGAGTCCACCTTGGACTCCTCCCCTTTAGGGTTGGCTGGCCATGCAAGGTGGAGTCCCTCCGGGACTCTACTTTCCATGGTGATTTCTTCCGGACTTTTCTAGAACCTTCTAGAACCTGCCATAAATGCACCGGATCATTTCCAAACTTGGAATATGACTTCCTATATATGAATCTTATTCTCCGGACCATTCCGGAACTCCTCGTGATGTCCGGGATCTCATCCGGGACTCCGAACAAATATTCGAACTCCATTCCATATTCAAGATCTACCATTTCAACATCCAACTTTAAGTGTGTCACCCTACGGTTCGTGAACTATGCGGACATGGTTGAGTACTCACTCCGACCAATAACCAATAGCGGGATCTCGGAGATCCATAATGGCTCCCACATATTCAACGATGACTTCGGTGATCGAATGAACCATTCACATACGATACCAATTCCCTTTGTCACGCGATATTTTACTTGTCCGAGGTTTGATCATCGGTATCACTCTATACCTTGTTCAACCTCGTCTCCCGACAAGTACTCTTTACTCGTACCGTGGTATGTGGTCTCTTATGAACTTATTCATATGCTTGCAAGACATTAGACGACATTCCACCGAGAGGGCCCAGAGTATATCTATCCGTCATCGGGATGGACAAATCCCACTCGTTGATCCATATGCCTCAACTCATACTTTCCGGATACTTAATCCCACCTTTATAACCACCCATTTACGCAGTGGCGTTTGATGTAATCAAAGTACCTTTCCGGTATAAGTGATTTACATGATCTCATGGTCATAAGGACTAGGTAGCTATGTATCGAAAGCTTATAGCAAATAACTTAATGACGAGATCTTATGCTACGCTTAATTGGGTGTGTCCATTACATCATTCATATAATGATATAACCTTGTTATTAATAACATCCAATGTTCATGATTATGAAACTAATCATCCATTAATCAACAAGCTAGTTTAAGAGGCATACTAGGGACTTCTTGTTGTCTACATATCACACATGTACTAATGTTTCGGTTAATACAATTATAGCATGATATATATAAACATTTATCATAAACATAAAGATATAAATAATAACCACTTTATTATTGCCTCTAGGGCATATCTCCTTCACCCATCTCTCCATATTTGTTCTTGTTGGCAGCGGAGGGCCTTTCGTGCCTTTTAAAAAACCAAGTTCAATCATCATCGCTTCAGGGGATTAAAGTGGCACCAACTTCACCACCGGTGAACCACTTACTTTTTGCGGATGATAGCCTGCTGTTTTTCGAAGCAAGTATTGAGGGAGCAATGAGGTCAAGACTGTCTTAGAGAAGTATTGCCAGGCTTCGGGGCAGCGTATAAATATGGACAAGGGTTGTTCAGGAGATCTGAAGGAAAGCATTAAGGGGATCCTAGAAGCTCAGAGGGAGACCCTAAATGAGAAGTATCTTGGAATGCCATCTGATGTAGGGAGATCCAAGAGTGGAGCTTTCAAGTACCTCAAAGATCGAGTCTGGAAGAAAGTCTTGGGGTGGATGGAACAACTTCTGTCGGTGGGGGGAAAGGACATCTTGATCAAATCGGTTGCACAAGCTGTTCCTACTTTCTCTATGTCATGCTTCAAGTTACCAAGGGGACTATGTGACCATATCAATGCGATGCTCAGGAAGTTTTGGTGGGGCAGCAAAGAGGGTCAGAGACGAACGTGTTGGGTTTCATGGGAGAAAATGACTCAACCAAAATCTGATGGCGGCTTGGGCTTTCGGGATATTGAGCTTTTCAATTTGGCTTTACTAGCCCGGCAAGCATGGAGGCTTCTACAGGAACCAGGATCGCTGAGTGCGCGAGTACTCAAAGCGGTTTACTATCCGGATGCTGATTTGTTAGAGGCCGAGCTGGGCTCCCACCCGTCCCAGGTTTGGCGGTCCCTTCTGGAGGGACGTGATGCCCTGAAGCTAGGCCTTATACGGAGAATTGGTGACGGTGCGACTACGCATGCTTGGCGAGATAACTGGCTGCCGCGGGAGGAGCAGATGATGCCAGTTGCGCCTAGGAAACAAGGGGCGCCCCAGCGTGTGTGCGACTATATTGATAACACGACAGCTTCTTGGAAGGAGGACAAGCTCGAGGAGGTTTTCTTGCCCATGGATGTCGAAGTGATCAAAGGAATTCCGCTATGTACCAGGCGGCAAGAAGATTTCTGGGCGTGGCAGTTTGAAAAAACAGGTGTGTTCACTGTCCGTTCAGCATATAGAAACTTGGTTCGAGTTCGCCGGACTAGGGGCGATTGGCTTGAGAACCGCGCGGCGGCCTTGAGCAGCGCAGATGAAGGGAAGGATTGGTCGAAGCTGTGGAAGACCGCCGTCCCGTCAAAGATTCGAGTTTTTCTGTGGAGGCTAGCGCACTGCTCGCTTCCAACCGGCGATGTCCGTCACCATAGGCACATGGCGACGTCGGCGACATGCTCGGTCTGTGGACAAGAAGATTCATGGCGTCACTCCCTGGTGGAGTGTGCTATGTCGCGATGTGTGTGGGCGTTGTCCAACCCAACAATCGTGGAACACATTTGCATCTCGACGGAGCCTGCTGCCCGGCAATGGCTTTTCTTGATGATGCGGACGATGGAGCATGATGACTTTATTCGGATGGTTGTTACCCTTTGGGCTATTTGGCACGCAAGGTAGAAAGCAATTCATGAAGACATCTATCAAAGTCCGCAGGCGACGCATCAGTTCATTGAGAGTTTCTTGCCTGATCTATCCTTGTCGGGGAAACCGAGAGCTACGGCTGCAGCGAAGGTGCACCCTCCGGTGGCACCAAGATGGATACCTCCTCCACAGAACCAGAGCAAGGTGAATACGGACGGCGCTGTTGCAAAGATATCTAATCGAGGAGCTGTGGCAGCTGTCTGCCGCTCCCATGCAGGTGTTTACCTCGGTTCCTCGGCGGTGGTTTTTGAGGGGATTACACACCCTGGCTGCCTCGAAGCTATGGCTTGTCGTGAAGCTTTGGCGCTCACGGCGGACCTGGGAGTGGAAGGGGTCATGGTGGCTTCGGACTGCATGGAAGTGATCCAAGGCCTGAAGATCAACAACCTGGGGCTCTTTAGTCATGTGCTCAAGGAGATCAAGATGTCGGCCGAACATCGGGGAGGTTTCTGTTTCCGCCGTGAGAGCCGGCGGTCGAATGGCGAAGCTCATAGTCTAGCGCGCTCGGCAACATCGCTTGCAGCGGGTCGCCATGTTTGGTTGGGAGTTATACCTCCGTTTCTTTCATTTCCTGTAAACATTCTGGGTAGGAATGAATAAAGGGGGTCAGAGTTGTTCTCAAAAAAAAAAAGCTAACCTCTCCGGTCGGGACTTCATCACAGAAAACTGGACACATTCGCATCAAAAAGAAAAAAAGAGGCTTGAGTTGTATTCAAAAATACAAAAGTCACATTTAGAAGTTTCAAAAAACTTTGAAAAGAAATACAGATGTAGTAATGTTGTATCCCAAAACGTGCAAATATAAATTTCAAATTATTCGTATTTTATACATAAAAATAAAAAGTGTAGATCTGAGTATGCATCATTTCAGATTTTATCACTTTTATGTAGCCCACAATACAAATAATTTTACATAAATTTTGCATGCTTGTAGGTTGCATCATTAACTATGTCTAGATATTGTTCAGATTTTTTTGAAACTTATAACTATGATTTTTTTTAAAAAAGAAGAATTCACCGGTGAAAGGACATTGATATCGCCTGAATGGGGAAGGGTGAATAGGCGGTTTAATTTTTTTTACAATAATAGGTTAAACAAATACGAAATAAAACTACCATTTAATTTGCTAAACACAAAACCGATATAATTACGGTTCACCAATGTGAACCAACAAATTATGTTAAGCAAGACAAACATCATGAAGGCTATCACAAAATCAAGTGCACAAGTAAAAGAAGCTTGCATACAAAAGCAATCGAGGCATGCGGAGACAATGATATATCCCAAAAGTTTCTCTCCGTTGGAGCGGTGTGGAGGCCAAAGCACCCCCAAATGCAATGAAGGCCTCACCATATTCTCCTCAAGCCTTCCTAGAAAAAGGAAAGTCCTCGATCCACTAAGTAACCCTTGAGGGCGGTCGTAAAACCGTGCAAACTTGGGAAAATCTCCACAACTTAATTAATTGGAGGATCCCAAGAAATCGACACAAAGATCTTACGCTTGGCGAAATATTCACAACTTAATTGGAGGCTCTAAGACCACCACTAAGTCACAAAGCCTTCTAGGGACCAAAGACCCAAGAGGAACAAGTTCCTGGTACACGCACTTGAAGGAAATATCTCCCGAATTTTCACCTCCATGTATCACCGCAGAGACTCAGACCGATGCACCCAATGCAATGGCAAGAACTTCACTCTCAAATTCCACTAAATCTACAAAAACTATTTGGAAAATATGAGAGAAAGAACTCAAGAGGATAACACCAAATTTCTCCAAGATCCAGATCTAAAGGATTCCCTCACAAAGAGGCAATTTAAATGGTATCATAGTAAAGCTAGATCTCCTTTCTCTTTTCCTCAAATGGGAGCAAGAATCATGGAGGAAATAGAGAGATAGAAAGCTTAAGGAAGATCAAAAATGGGCCATGAACGAGTTGTGCAAGATTGAGTACCATTGGGGAAGAAAGCCCCTTAAAAAGGTACCCCAAAAATCCAACCGTTGAGTGCAGAAAACGTAAGACTGGAAGTTCCGCTGCCATGGGGCAGTACTACCGGAAAAGTAAAGAAACGACACAACAGTGAAAATAGGAGGAATTGTTGGGCTGAATTAGGGAGGTACTACAGGCTAGAGGTAGTACTGGCCAATTTCCGGAAATGCCCAAAAAGCTTGCAGAAGGTTTCCGGAGCTGAAAACGGCATTACCAGAAGTTAGTCGATAGTAGGGTGGTGCTACCGGCCAAATGGATAGCACACTTGCCATGAGGGTAAGGGAAGCAGCCAAGCTGCCCCAAGCGGTAGTACCGGCCTCCCCAAGCGGAACTTTCGATCCAGAAATCTGTATACGAAAATTGCAGAATCTTGACTTTGGAAACTCCGGTTAATTTGAAACTAATTTTGTTGAAAAGATAACAACAATAGCTACCGCACAAAAATTATAGGAGAAATAAGTAGGCCGGGTAGATTTTTCAACGAAATTAGAGGTGAAACCTCTCAGCACGAAGAACCTGTACAATCTCCAATACCAAAAACGCAACAAGTATTTCATAAGGAGTCATTTTTTGATGAACTAGATATTTCATGGGATAATCACAGGCTCTAAAATATCACATAGATAAAAACCAAATACAACTAAGAAATATTATGCAAAGGATGCAAAAGTTTGAGCTCTCTCCAAATGATGCAATCAAGTTACTCATTAGATAGTACAACCATAATCTATCCTATAAACTGGTCTATCATTAAAACAATAAGACCTGTAAGAAAGAAACCCTATCAAGAACAAAACTTAATCTTGCATAGCTAGATGATGAAAATCTTAACCACATCAAGATGGAACGTCTTTCTTGATTGTGCTTTGCTTGATGAAGCCTTGCGAATTGTACCCACATAATCCACTATTGGTGAGCCTCTTCTACGCATATCTTCATATACCCATGAACAACATATGGATGTCAATATTCAAGCTTATGACCTCCTCGAGATGGTTTATCTTGAACTTACACACCAAATCTTCTTTATTCATCATATTGATGTCCTGAAGATACGCATTAGAGCTCAATCCATCTTATTTAAAAAAATACTTGTCATTTGATCAACTCTCTCACGAACAATACTCGGAGCTACGACCAACAATCTTATATGGACCACTTGTATTGGCCCAATATTTCAACAGTCTTTAGGTTTGATTATTTTGGTCATTGCTCTTTTGTCTATTTGGCTATGTAGAAAAGATGTAGTGTTCAGAAATAAAAAGGAGTATTCATGCATGTGGTTGTTACTCTCGTGTACGAGCTGGTTGCGATATGGACATTGTTGCAGAAGGTGCATTACAAGGAAGCCTATTAATAGAAAGAGGGGTCCTTGGTGGTACGAGGAGAAACCCAAGCGACCCCAAGGCGGTGCACGTCTAAGGTTTACGTCCCCTCCATTGGCACCATCACTGATCCGTTCCAACCTCTGAATCTCCGATGGCCTCTTCTCATTTTCTGTTTCTTGTTGTAGTAAGATCTTGTGCCTTCGTTGATATTGTGAGGTGGTGCCTTCGTTGATATGGTGAGGCGATGGTGACATCGTGATATGAGAATAAGCTCCTTCCACCATATACCCACTCTCTAGTGGTGCATTTAGCCCTCATAGTTGGTCTGTAGTTGTGTCTTTGGCGGATCTTCTGGGATATCGTTGTTTTTCATCTTCGTTGGTGTCGTTCAAGAAGGATCTTCTGGTTTACATCTTTGGAGGTGGTTACTATTGTGGTGCACAGATTTTTTAGGAATTTAGCACGATGACTATCGTCTGTCTACTACAATAAATTTTACTATGACAAATTTTTCCCAACTCTAGCGAGGGAGGGGTGAGGACAAGGTTTGCCCGACAAGCTGTTTCCATATGCATCTATAATCCAGAAATCTGGCGTTATAAAACTCTTATTTTCCAAAAAGGAAACTTGTACGTCAAATATTACACGTCTCTTTCAGAATTTTCCAACAGGTACATCTGTTGCAATGTAGGCAGTGGCACCGAAAACTGTGGTTCCACAAGCAAATACGTCGAGGTAAGAGGACACCACCAGTTCCCTTTGCGCGCATCCGCTCCTTCATTTGTCACCTTGGGCAACAGCTCTTGGAGTGTTTCTAGGTCGATCTGGTCGTAGTGCTCGGAGTAACTCTTCGGCACAAGGTGGGGATCGACATGGCATACCAGTCTCAGTGGCAGGTCGTCTTCTGCAGGTGTGTGTGACGGGCCATTCGGCGGCAAGGTGAAGCACCTGGCATCGACTCGAATGATCGGCAACGGCAGCTGCAGCTTGTCGCCGGTGGCAGCACTTGGCTTCTCAATGGAATCATAGTAAAACCTCTGTGACATGTGGATGCACCACGTCGACATAGACGATGGGTTGATGGAGTATCTTGTTTCCTGCGCGAGAAACTCCCTGGCGAATTCCCTTGTGGTTACACAGGCAGCACCAAACTGGGGAGGCAGTAGTTCCAAGGAGGACATGACGATGTGCAAGATGTCAGATGTAAGAAGCCGGAACCTCACAGAGAGTATGAAATTCTTCTGCCACGACGAGGTGTCCCCGTAGGAGAGAAAGAGGAATATCTCTTTCCGGCGACCGACATCGAATGGATGAAGCAAGAGGAGAGCCTCCATGCTGCCATTCCTGATGGAATATTCAAGTGTCTTGCCTGCAAGCAGGAGCTCCGTGGGGACTTTGAAGGACGAGAGGGCTGCTCCGGTGCTCCCCCCTAAATGAAGTTGGAGGGCCATAGTTAGTTATTTTTCCATGTGTTGGATCCGCCGAAACTCATATTCAGCCCATGTATACTCATCTGTATTTATACAATATGTGTATACCGTGTAAGAAAAAAAAAGATCACGTGAGCAAGATTTGTATAGGACTTTTATATTTCGGCACACGCACGTGACCGTAGATACGTATAAAAACGAGGTACAACACAACACGTGCCATAAGGTTCTATATAGGGTTGTACAGACGGTGGACATACAATGAAATTACGATCGTGCTCCCGCTTACGAACATGTATGAAAAAATCTCCACCGTTATTGTGTTTGACGCGCCAAAAAAATTCCAGGGGAGGAGCACCGGAGCAGAAGTGGAAGGACGATGGCATGATCAAACTCCTTGGACGGCCTCCGAACTGGACGTACCTGAAGAACTCGTCGGCGACGCCCGCTAGCCTCTCGAACCTCCGCATCGTCGCATCGCTGATCTGGTCCGCGTCGACGTCATCGCCGCGGCCAAATCCAAATGGCACGAAGCGTTTCGCCGCTCGAGCGATGCGCTTACGGGCGATGGAAATAGCCTGCAGGCTGATCGCAGCAGTTCCCTCGACCCGTGGGCGCTCCGTGGACCTCCTCCTGTAAGCGCGCAAGATGACATCGCCTTCCTTCGCAGCGCACTTCAGTTTGGCCTTCCAGCTGAGCAATGGTTGGTGGAGTATCTGCCAATCTCCGGAGACGCCAAGAACGCTGTGGATCTTTAGCACTGCAAACTCTATTCTCTCAGCGTTGTCCTCTCTGCTCCCATGCTCCTTCGGATTGCCTGATATGATCGAGAAAATTCTGCTAACAGACTCGCTTGCAACCGCGGATCCAAATATTTCGGCCATAGTGAGTAGTGACTGGTCCTACACTCCTACTTGGCTTCACTACGATCGAAATGTTAGCTCCTCTTCAGGTAGATCAATCTACCATAGGAGCATTAGCTGCTACCAGTACTGAAGCCCTGCCTTTGCTTACAAGTTACAACCTGTTGAAAGCAGTAGGAAATGCGAATGTCTTAGCACGTTTCTTTCTGGGTGGAAGAAGTCAGAACACTTTGGCTTAGAAAAGAGATTATTCGGAAGCGACCCACAACAAGACCTTGACATTCGTTAGACATTTTTATTCCCTGGACCATTTCACAGAAGTTTCTGGTTAAACCATCGGGGATCAAACCTTAGATTTGACGATTAGGTATTTTATAAAGGCAAAATTTTCTTTCAGATAGAGGGTTCCCGTTGGCAAGAAGGCACATGTGCTGATTTTATCAATTTAAAGACTTGCTGGCTGAGGGTGCTCATAGGGGTAGATTGTATATGACTGCGTTCATAGAAGTGAGTTATGTACATATTTGTAAGCGTCTGCGTAAAAATATAGAAATCATGGTGCGAATTCAGTGAGGTGTTTTGACTCCCGAGCTCCAATGCTCCAAGTACTTTTAAAAAAATCAAAAATAACATTTCAAGTTTTAAAAAATCCAAACAAAATTTACTTGTGTACATACACATTTTATTTACATATGTGGAGAGTTTGGCAAGATAATACATTGTATTAGGCAACACAAAAATTACAAAATCGTGTCTCTGAAAAAAATAAAAAAGAACTTACTTTTCTCCCCACATTTGTCTGTTTTGTGGAGATCTCATCTGAAAAGATATTTCAATAAAACTTTGGTCGTATATACTAGACATGTATATGTACCTGTATGTTTTTTTAAGAATGATTAGAGACCTAAAAATGAACCTTCTCAAGTTTTAAAAGTGGGATCACTAGAGCGCGGGAGCTACTAGTGATTTTCATAAACTGAAGGTCAAGTAAAAATAGGAAACAAAAAAGTATCAGCAAATAAAATAATTTGCAAAAAAGCTATAATATAGCAGTAAAAATGCGCGAATGTCAAAAATGAAAAGGGTAAATAAGAAAAGTGCATTTCTTTAAAAACACAGTAACAAAAACAATACAAAATATCATGAGAAGTATTTTCATACTTCTTATTATGGGATTTTGCTCAAACATTGTCCTTGTCGGATATTTTTGTAGGTCTACATTCTAAAATATACAGGAGATATTCAAGTGTTATCATGGAAGGTGGTGTTTTCGCTCCCACATGTTACGAACCTATTATGACATGCATAAAAAATCATTTTAAAAAAATTTCAAAAAAATCCATGTCTACATCTGGGAATCATATGTTTGCACAAAAGTTTTCGATCGGCAAAAAGAACATTTTTATGTGGCCTATGTAGAAAATAAATATATCCCGTAAATATTCATGTTGAAGCATCGAAAATTTGCCTTTTTACAAGGGACACAAAAATGTTCCTTTTTTCCAGAAAACTTGTGTGCAAATGTACATGCGACTTTTAACATTTTGAAATGTGTTTTCAAATCATATGCACATAGGAGCCAAATTGGGTATCCACATTATATGGTGCTTTGAGAACCAACATGTGGTTGGATGATGGATAGAGTTGTGACACCCCAAGCCCACAAGAGTTCAAACCCTAGGTTTGACACTTAGGTGTCTCATAAAAAGTGGAATATTTTTTCAGTGAGAGACGACATTTACATTGACAGGGAGACGTTTGTGATGACTTCGTCAATCTCATGACCCGTCGGCGTAGTTTTTTTAGACTCGGTCTCTCGAAGGTGCTCATGAGGATAGGGTGTGCGTGCATTTGTAGGGGTGAGTGTATGTACGTATTGATGAGCGTCTGCATATGTACTGTGTTTTTTTTTTAAAAAAAAAATTGCATGCTGCTTTCAACCGTTAAACTCATGTACTCGTTCGGCCCCATAAAGGTTATCTGAGATTTGTTAAAATTTAGATATATCTATATACTCCCTCCGTTTCAATCTATAGTGCCACAACTCTATTATTTAGTGTCTAGATATCCATATTTTGTTAAATCTCATACAGGTTTTATTTATGAAATCCTAGATAAGATATCCACGTGGTTTGATCGGTCCGAGTGTTTGCGAGCGGGATGCACTACAGCGTCAATAACGTATTCCATTCCTTTTTATCCTTTTCTAGTACGGTTTTAGTAAATTTACCAGTTGTTTTCCTAACTTCAAAAAATATTTTGGATTTATTTACTACATGTTTTATTTCAAATATACAGCACGACCTGAGCCTTCTCCAGGGATCATCGGGTTCCGTCAGTCCACGAGCCTTTCGAGATGGCGCCGAAGGCTTCGTCGTCGTCAGCTTCCACTGAATATTACACACAAAAAGAACACCGCCGGTCAGGCCAATCCAGGCAGAAAACAGAGGGCGGCGTCACCATTTCGTTTTCCAGGACGGCGACTGTGCCAATATCTAATCAAATGATCAAACACTATCTTGTGCTAGCTAACCTCTCCGGTCGCAATCTTACCAGAGAAAACAGGACACATTCGCAGCTAAAAGGCGCCTTCTGAAACGAAAGCTACTCCTCAACAAACGGGACAGGACACATCCCATTCCATTCCGTTCTACATGGTAAAACGTATTTTATGTTTAAATCTAGCTTACAAGTCATGAAATTTTATTACTGCAGGACCATCGGGATCAAACATTTTGCACTTATTCATTATGGAAGGAAAAAAATTACAAAGAGTAATTAGCTACAAGTTGCAGTGAAAGGAGAGGTTATTACTTCAGGCCAAAGAGATTTCTCTTTGTGCTTCTGGTGTTTCCTGCACCTTATTTTTTTATGGATGATGAAGCTTGGTCACTTGCAGACTGCGGTGACAATGAACAGCATCGGCGTGTCCAAGGATGCTCATTTATACATGGCCGCCACCTTATTTGTCAGAAACCATTGGTTGTCAACTTCTATAGCCAATGAAGCCGAAACCTCGATCAGGTACTCTAATACTTAAAATCATTTCATAGTCGACGGGTGTGAACTTCTCTGAATGGACTGGGAGCTGACTGGATGCAGATCTTCTGTTGAGTTTCCTGCACACCCATTGTCTCCTCACCAGTACTGTCAGGCGTTCCAAGCGAAAAGAAGTAAGTTGGCTAACAATCATCTTCAGCGGGAGCTTTCACGGTTTTGCGATAGCGTGGGAAAAGCATTCGCCTGATCTTCTTTTCGGCTGAACGTTCAGATAGCGCCTGAAACCAAAGGTTTAGAAACATTATTTTGGATTGTAGGTGATGTGAAAAGTTTAAGCCTAAGAGCTCACCTGTGCGTTGAATGAAAATCGAACAGTCCGAGCTTCCAAGCCAGAAAAAACTCTTACATCGATACCAAGACTATCGACGCCAATCAAGCTTGCCTCCTGTAAAATGAATACGAATGAGATTACTCTGTAAGAGAAATAAATCAGTTGGATTTATTTATCCAGAAACAGCACTGTCACAACCAACATACGTACAGGTATTGTCATAATCTCACAACATATAAGCGAACAAAAATATATCTGTTGACACTATTTCTCACACTAAAATATTCAATTTGAACCTGCAGGGAGAACAGAGCTTCTTGTACATAAGAATGCTAGATATTGTACTAGATGTAAATTCACACATATTACCAGGATTGCATTTCAGATGATAGTTCAACTAGATGTAAATTCAGACAAATTACTAAGAAACGTTTTTATTCCTCAAAAACAAAATCACAATATTACTAGCATCAAATTTCAGGCATAGTATGATAGTACAACCCCAAAGTTCAATCGACGGTAATAGTTATCTAATTCATCATGCACACTAAACCATTAAGGAGTATGGTAGATGAAAAGATGAGCAAAGTATTAGTTAGCGGAAACACACCTCTACTGTAAGGCCCTTTTTCCTGCTACAGAGGGACCTTAGAGCCATAGTACATTGATCACTGTTTTCTTCTATGCGTTTTATAATGTCTGAAGCATAATTTGAAAGAACATCTGGTTCTGCATCTTGAAAGTCTTGTGGATCAATGATCAACTGCAACAATCAACATGATGACTACCAAACCAAAGAAAAACAATGCTGATTATTCCCACTTTCACCTTACAAAGTAATACATGGATCGAACTGTTCTTTACTTGCCAACTGCATACATTGGACAGAAGGGGGAGGCCTAACCTGCTTCCCATAGATGGAAAACAGCTCAATTGTCATTATTTCCAGCTTGTATATGGTTGAATCAATGCTACTTCCCACATCATTGATGTCCAATCTCGATTTATCATCATCTGAATATTCACTTACTATTAGTCACACAAATGTTGAAGGCAAATGATTGAATGAAAGATTTCAACAGATTAAATTACCTAGTAGGCCGTTTGTTCCAGAAGCTGGCTGGGATTCTCTTTTGTATTCCCCTGTTCGATGGACTATTTATTAGAACAAATAATGGGATATAAATACATGATTGATACAACTAACTATGGGCAGGCTCAGAAGCACCTCTCCAGTCAGAAGAATAACCATCAGCTTTGCATTCAGCATGAAATAAAGTTCTCAAATAAGATTCTTCTTCTATATAAACAGGCCTCAGGTATCCTACAATAGATAGACCATTTGATGGATTATCCATCTTATCCCCGTGATTATCATGAACAGCCTGCATAAGAACAAGAGTGCTTAGCGCGGTTAAGGAATAATGAACATAAGACAGTGCTCCTTGTGACAATTTAGACTATGAAATACACTTGCCCAATCATTATGAACTTATACTGGAAAATTTAGAATCACTACTAGGAAAAGGCCTATAGCTGCATGAACTATTGCCGGCGCACCAAAAAAGGTGCACGCCGGTGCTAAATACTACCGGCGCACCATGTTTAGGGCGCGCCGGTGATGCCACAGTACCGCCAGCGCAGGAAAAATTTAGAGCGCCGAGGATAAGTTTCGAACTGGTCCTACGAAAAATCTGAGCTCCCTTTACCGCCGGCGCGCCTCTATGGTGGTGCGCCGGTGGTAGAAATTTCAAACAATAAAATCCTTAGAGATGTGCATATGTTTTTTCATCTAGTTTTAAGAAAAATTTAAAAACATGAATTTTGATATATTATGCAAAATGGCATCATGTTTCGGTAAAACGGGATTTCGACCTCCGATGAAAAACTTTTTTTTATATCAAAATGTATCTATGCAAAATTTCCTATCCGAATTCAACAACCTACTGTCGTTTGGAAAAATGGATTCGTCAAATTCAAAAAGAAACATGACTTTTTTCAGCTTTTAGATTTTGATAAAAAAATAAAAAAATTACCCCCAAGCGCACCACCGTATTAGGTGCGCCGGCGGTAACCTAGGCTATATATGCAAAACCAGCCCTCTGCTTCTTCTCCTTCCTCACTTCCCCCCTTCTCCTCTTTCCATCCTCCTCCTCTTCTCCTTCCTTCTGCTTGTACTCCTCACCGACGGCCTCCTCCTCCTCCTCCGGTGACCTCCTCCTCCACCTCCTCCTCCGGTGACCTCCTCCACATCGGGCCTCCTCCTCCACCTCCACCTCCTCGTACTCCTACACCTGCGCGGCAACGACAGCAAGGCGGCCCACGGCCACTGTTTTCGAGGACGAACATGAAATAGATGAACCCGAGCTAGATCTAGATCTAGATCGGCCGTTTTTGAATTTTGAAAAAACATACCGCCGGCACACCAGGCCTGGTGCACCGGGGCACCAGGCCTGGTGCGCCGGGATAACTTGTGTTACTGCCGACACGCACCAGCTGGTGCGCCGGCGGTAACCCATTACCACCAGCCAGTTTCCACCGGCGGGCTCTGGTGGCTTTCCCTAGTAGTGAATAGTATAAGAAGTAGGTCGAGTTGCAGATTAACATTCAACCTGCATTTCAAGATCATCTGTTCAGAAATCCAATCTGTTTTAAGCACAACTCTTATATAACATACTAACTGACTGAATGCATATAACAGAGCAAAAGATAAACATCACTCTATGTTTGTCTTTAATTTCTTCTATTGGCTGAGTGTGTATCTTGATTATATATTTTTTGTTCCAGATGACAAAGAGCGCACATCTTCGACAGAAATTTTAGCATATGTTTAATTTCTTCAGTCTGGATATGTGCATAACTGATTGGTTAAGGTTGTTCTGTGAGTTTCTTATGTATACGGTAACTGTTGAAGACTTACCTTTGTCAAACACTTGGCAAAATATATAGGATGTATTGAACGCATTGTTACTGGCATTCCCCACTCTATAAGAATATCCATTATTTCTGTATCAACCTGTGACATTTCACAACAGGGAACATCAACAATGACAGGATTTGTTACTAATGAGAAAACTGATGGATAATACAAGCTGAAAGCAGGTAAGAACTTTCTTAGGAAACCTTTCTGTAGTCATCACGCATGTCCATAGAATCCTCAACGTCTATCTGGTCACTGAAATCACTTGTTACCACGCTAGTTTCTCCAATAATGGCACCGTCTGTTCCGATCAAAACTGTCTGCAATCAAAATGCCATTTAAACAATATACACTTTCAATTAAAATGTTGATGTGCACTACACTTGAATATCATCGTTGCCAAATAAGGTAACGTTATAATAACTGCAGCACAAAATATGGAGACTCGAAAACTCCATGATGCACCATAGGGTCCTTAAAAACACCCTTTTTGGAATGCCACTAGACCACTAATAATCATATAAAAACAGAAAAGAAAACAGAAGTAATCTTACCACAGGATTGTTTGCATCATCGTCTTCCAAGATGTTCCCATTATCAGGTACTTGAAAGAAAATGTCTGTATGCAGTTTCAAAAAGTACAAGTGTTAGATGCACAAGAGATACACGATGAAGACTCTGTTGTAAAATATGTTCTTGTGCATCAAGGAGTACCTCCATAGTCGTCAACAACATACGGGAACTCCGACCAAGTAACATGTCCATGGGGTTCATTATGCACCCTGGCAGGAAATACGAGCACTCCCTTGCTATTTGCCTACACAAGATGGAAACAGTGACCAGCAAATAATAAGATATTTTGTACTGCAGGAGGGATTTATGCTAGTTTCTACAGATGCATACTTAGACTTAAGTTGAGGCACTTTACAGTAATTGCTATTCAATATGAAAAAATATGTGCATTTCAAAACAACAAAAAACTGGCTTATTATCCTAGTTTACCTCTACTGCTGTTCTAGCAGTTTCTACATCTGTCAGCGAAAGGTCTTTTTTCTTTGGACGTTCTTTAATTTCTTCAAGAGGATGGTATCCGCGGTCTGTCATGTACTTGGAATCTGGCATTGAGTCTGAGTAATCTGCAGCCACACGAACTTTGGAGAGGGACGAATCCTGATCAGTTGCCAACCAGCAAGGCTGCATTGATCCAAAAGTGTTTCGGCATCTAAAACTGAAATAAATAAATGTTACGCTTGTAAGGTTAAGTAAAAGAATCATTGAGGAATTCAGTTGAAATAATGAGGAGGGAGTGACCTTATACTAGAGAAGTCATGAACTCTCCGGGTGTCAAATGGGGCTCTAATCCAGTTTATAGTGGCCGCTGCCGACATTGGTAACCTTCCAGCAAAAAACAACTAATTATTTCTGCGAAAATAAGCCAACCCGTAACTAAGAAAAGCACTGCCCAAACATGAACATGATACCAAGAGAAGATACTGCAACATACATGATCTTTTTTTATGAGCAAAGAAAATGTGCCCTTAATCACCAGCTTACAAGAAAAAGGCTAAACCACAGACTAAATTGCTTTGTCTCCATCAAGTCAACATATGCTGGTGCTCAGTGGGGGCAGTGGAAATGTGTTGACAGTTTTCTAAACAAGAAAATGTAACCTTCTTCAGACAACAATATCCTTCTGATCCTGTTGCGCTGATCTCTACCTTGTTGTGTGGTCATATTAATTCTTGGGTGATATTGAAATAACGAGATTAAAGAAGATTTTAAGGAGTGAAGAAGACCAAGATGGTAGTGGTTGTCCTATGGACAGCAAAGCTGTATAATTTTATTTTGCTTTTCCCTCTGGAAATGCATTTTGGCTCATAGGTGTAGTCGTGTAGATGCATCCATTTAAAAAAAAACCTATTTCAAAATGTCAAAAAAATGACAAGCATTTTGATGTGTGTTCGAGAAAAGAAAGATAGTGGTGGCTGAGGAATATGGTAGAAGACACGGATGGTCACCGACGATCATAGGGATAACTAGTTGAAAAAGAGAACAAATTTGGTTCAGGCTGTAATCTGAGTTTTGTCGTGAAAATAGTGGTTTTACTTCCTCATATCGCGCACTGTTTTCATTTTCAGGTACTGGACTGCTAGGCTGTCGCTTTAGTTAGTCTTCTCTTTGATGTTTACTTTGCTGTACTGGATTGTTGGCGGTTTCTTTAAATGGATATCAATTAGGAGGCCCATCGTTTACAAAATTGTGCCATTTGTTTCCAGCTTACAAGAAAAAATGGCTAAAGCAGAGACTGAGACAAATAAACAATGACGTGGCTAGTTGCCAAACCGAAAGACTAATTCCTTTAGCAAAAGGCAAGGGCAAGGTGTGCAGAACCAGTATACCCCTTCTCCAGCAGTGAGCCCAATTCAGAGTGCACAAGAAGTCAACCAACTAGAGCTCCTGAATTATACTAGTAGAACTTTGCATAAATACTGGGACTGCACTCTAATATTCAAGTGTTCCTTCCTAACTGTCATTTTTTCAACATCTCTCTGAAGGAAAAGTTATTTTTTAAAATTCACTAACCCTAATTCCTGACCATCTCCAGTTCCGGTGGCCCCAGTGGATCATGAACAATGGTATATACTGAAGCAGCCACCAACTACCAAAACAACTATACAGAAGTGATTCGGCCGAATTTTCCAACAGAAATCAAAGTTGCAGCGACAAGGCGTGTCTTCTCTTCCGCTGAGCGCCGCAAATAACAGTTAGCAGAAGACAGACAGAAAAGTAATTTCCCCCCTGATCAGTTCTTTGCCGCCGCCGTCCTATGACTATGACCAGAGTCACCAGACACGGAAGCCAAGATGGGAACAGCCGCATCACACAAACGCGCACAGTGATTTCAAGCAATCTTAGTTTGAAGGGACTCACCTCACCAACAAACCGCCGCCAATCGGTTGCCTCTGAAACCCAAGCACCGGGAGAAGTAGCTGCGCGCCCAGCAGGATCAGAGAAAAGTAGTTGCCGGAGGCGGCTACTCGCTCGGGAAACCCCACCCCGGCACGGCGGAACGCCCAGGCCGGAGTCCGAGACGGATCACGGCGGCGACGACTGTTGTAAGCTGCAGAATATGGCACCCTGCGTCCCTGCCCTGCCTCGCTCGCTCCTCTCTTTTCTCTCCCTTTCGTTGGCTTTCAGGAGTGGGGCAGAGCCGCAGAGGGAGGGCGCTTTTGGTAATTTGCTTTTTTTCCACTGATGCAGGACGCAGACTTTATTTAAGTTTGTTGCTGCTGACCCAAGTACCAAATCCTATTTGTATATGCAGTGGGAGAAACATCTTTACATTGCAGATTCTTGTTTCTTCTATGTCTTTGAAACTACAGATTCTTCTCTCCGTTTCCCTTGTTTCCTGAATGCAGCTTCATTTTTCGAATGCAATATGTAATCAGAGATACTCTAGTAGTACAACTGGGATGTTTTTGGTTTTGGTTGGAGTTGGTGAGAAGTGGATCTCGAGGTTAATTCATCATTTATACTAGTAGTAGTGTTTGTTGGTCCCATTGGATTGCTGCTAAATGATGGTGGTAGGGACACTTTGCTTCATGTTTTATTTTTCCCTTTGCAAAATCTCTTGAAAATTGGCCTACATACAAAACAAAGCAAAACAGTACTAGGATGAAGATAACTGCATGGTCTGAAGCTGCGGCAAACTACAGTAAGATGGAGCCAGTACTGAAACTTTGTACGCACGGGCTCATCCATACTGAAACTTGGACGATGAGCCTCGTGTCCAGCAGATGGAGGATGTATGGATAGCTTTTAAGTGATTGAGAAGATACCAAAAATATTGTGGAGATAGTAGCGAATCTTGTACTATATGCATGGCGGTTGGGTTGGATGTGTGACATGTGTCTTGGCTTCAGGCATCCAATAGCAGTGGCAGGGAATATGTCGAGTTATATTCCGTTGGCATCAAAGTTTGGGGTGCTTCCGGAATCTGCAAGCTGCAGCATCTTGCAACACCAGCCTCAGAATCATGATCGGCTCACCCAAAACCAAGCCAGAGGAAGAAGAAGACATTTCCATGATTCCTTCCATCTTCCTCCGGTATCTATTTCCTTCCCAACTTGACACCTTTTTTTGGTGTGTCCTTCACTTTTTCGGAAAATGATGTGTAGGGTCGTTACTGGTTAATGTGATCCATAGTGTGGGGACATACACTATCACCGATAAATTGGGTCATGTGGGATATGCTCGTCTGTTACACTAACAAAAGGTTTTCTGTTACTAGCTAAAAAAACATCGAGCACAAACTAATTTTTCCGTGTGAGATAGATTGTGTTCTTTCTTTGGCGAAAAATCCACCGATCTATTGTAATCATCAATAATAGTACCAATAGTTTTAAAAGTAAAAAAAAAATAGATTTTTGGACCACCTAGCAAAAACTACAAGCACTAGAACAAGGTGAAAGCATGCCACCATCCTCGCCCCTCCCTCACTAGAGCTAGGCAAAGCTTGTTGTAATAGAGCTTGTTGTAATAGATAAACGGGAAGTTGTCGTGCTAAGCTCCTAAAGGACGAGTGCTAGCCACTAAAGCATGAACCAGAACCAAAGATAGGAACGACAGATGGGAAGAGCAGGAGGGCAATGATAAGAGAGTCATGTTGGTGTTGAACACATGCCCTCCGTCAGCGCTAGGCACATCGTCGGAAGGGGGTAGAGTGGGGAGGACCTTATTCTAACTTCAGAATGTAGCCGCCGCCGCCTCACCATCTTGAAGAAGACACTACAAATACCTAAAAAAAACTGAAACCTCCCACCGGCGAAAGGCCGTGATCCACCGCACCTCCAAGAAACCAAGGCCAATGCAGGCGAGGAGGACCGGCGGCGTTGCCCAGAGAGACAAAGCCCTAAATTGGTTTTTCCTAGAAGGATAGACCGTCTTCGAAACATAAATTGAACATGAGCAGTACATATGTATGTTTTACACAGCCATAACTATTTGGGTTTCTACTCTCTGAATCTCTGATGATGCGACGCGATAACAAACCATGCCACCATCTTCCATGTGCACAGCACCCGTAGAGCGTGGTACTGAAAGAGAAAGGTAACCGCCGGCGCCGAGGAAGACGTTCGTCACTAGCCACTAGCCCACTACACTGCCCAAACACACCACCTGCTCATGTGGCCCTGACGGCCTAGTTCAGTTTTAGGCCCGACTTATCGCGTGGACATTGACGGGCCAAGCCCACCAAAACTGGCCCGCCGTTCTTCTCGGCGTCTCCGCCGCCACGCCAGGCTCTGGTAGCCTCATGCCCGGACCGGACCACCGGCCGCCGGTCCGCCGGCGACGAGGGGTACATGCTCGGAGACCGCCGCCTTCCGTGGCTGTCCTCTTTCTCTGCGACGAGTTATTGTAGCCAGGTCAGTACGCTGGGTTACTCGTTCGCGTTGGTACTTGGTAGAAGCTGCTTTCGTCCATTGCCTGTAGACGAATAATCCATGGCAGATACCGCGAGATCCTCCCGAAAGATGCTATAGTTGAATAGCCGAGCGTTGTTGTCATTTTCTTCTCATTTACCAGTCAAATTTTCGTGAAAACTGAGACTGCCCACTGAATAAATGTTCCTCGCCGCGCGTTGTTGGGTGACAGATATTTCTGTGGATTTGTCTAGTAGGAACCGCACGATTACTGATGATATTGCGCTTTTGGGTGGCCAATGTTGATCGATGTGCACGCTGTACTCTACGCTCACTTGTGATTATGTCGAATAGAATCTGAGTAATGGATTTTTGTGGTGAGAACTCCCTTCTGGATTGTTGCATCTTGGATAAGATGCCGCAGTATAAACCATGGAACTAAACGGAGGAAACCAACACCATATATTGGATTGAATAGTGAACATAGATAATACGACTTATGTTTACATTGCTGAAACAGCTCTAGGAAATGAAATGAAAGCTGAAATAACACTGCGATATTTTGATTCAAAGGACTGAGATCCACAGCTGAAAAGTCCAGCTACATCGCCTCTTCCTCTCGAGATAAGCATCAACTCTTCTTCCTTTTATTCTGCCCAAGTCTGATCCTGAAATGAGATAGGTAAAATCATATGGTTAAGACCTCGTGTGACTTGTACTTTGGGAATCTAATTACTTGAAAATCATCTCACCAATGCAGTCTTTTATGTTGAGTTTATATGAGCTATCTTGAAAGGCTAAAAGTTTACATTACTACGATCCAAGCTCAAAGTTATGATATACAATAATGTAAAATTTAAATGGTTTACTGTACCGCGTAAAGCCCAGTTGGAGACTTACATTTCAAGAAAGCCTTCCTGATGCTTACGACAGATGATTTGGCGGTGGTGGGGATTGGTACGAGTTCAGAAGCGATGGTGGTGGAGAGCTGTAGTGGTGGAGAGGCTGTGGAGATGTTGAAGACACTGGTAGGGGTTTCGCATGAGGAAGCTGGTTCGGTGGTGGTGGGGATTGGTAGGAGTTCAGAGATGGTGGTGGAGAACTGTAGGGGTAAAGAGGCTGTGGAGATACTGATGCTGGTGAGGAATTCAAATTGGGAACACTTGGCTGTATATGCTTTGGAAGTAAGGGTGGAGAATATTGGTAAGGTGGGGGTGAAGATCCGTAGTTAAATGGAGGCGGAGAGTTATAGTGGCTTGGAGGTGTTGGTGACAACGGTAGAAGAGGTGACTTGTAGTTGTACGGAGGTGGGGAGTGCAGGTAAGGCAGTGGTGCTGCTATGTTGTTGTTCGGAGGTGGTGAATGCTGGTATTGCGGTGGTGGGGAGTTGTAGTAGTATGGAGGTGGTAAATACTTGTAACCCTGTGGAGGTAGCTGATGATTGTTAGATATCTGTGGAGGTTGGTAATTGGTTGGAGGTGTGGACTGTTGGTAGGGTGGTGGCGAAGAGTAGAAGTTCTTAGGAGGTGGTGAATGCTGGTATGGGAGTGGTGGCGAATTAGATTGATGCATCGGTGGTAGAATGTGAGGTTGTGAACATCCAGCAAATGTCTTCTTTGATCCAAATGCCAGTACTTGGTTGGCTTGGAGAACCACTTCCTCGTTAGACTTGGAGTAAACACTAACACCAGAGAGACTTAACTCCATGGGCACATTGCAGTCAGATCCTCCTGCTGCTGCATGGAGCTCAACCTTGCACGAGTCAGCCCCAAAGGTGCCGCTAAGTTGCAAGCCCGTAATGGCCACACTGTACTTGCCATTGCTTTCTGTGTAGCCAAATCCCACTAGTGCCTGGTCATTGGCCTGACAAGTGACCTTGACCATGGCTCCTGCACCAAATCAGGATAAAAGGTCATAAGTGACAGGATAAAAGGTCAAATGCTGAAGGACATTTAGGAAGCATGAACAACTTGTAAAACATCACCCCTCTTTAATGTTAGTCTTCTTCTCCAATGTGATTTAGCTACAGTTTGGATTTGCAGTGCATCGTGCAGTTATTAGTTCCATGTTTCTATGTCCTCAAATCCTTTCTCTACTGTTTTTTCCTACCTGGTAGCAGCTTGGTATTTTTATTTAAAGCAAGAATGTTTAGTGTTCTTCTACAGCCTTTGACAGATTTGTGTAACCACGACACATAGTAATAACCGCAGAGCTTTTTTTTTCTAATAGCTATGTTCCTAGACATTCTGCATGATATGCTTGAGTACATTTTTCATGTAAACAAGTGGTGTTGATTATCAAGAAGAAAAATGACTTATTTACAAGCTAACTGCACTAGCATGCTTAGATAACAAGAACTGCATAATAACAAAAAATTCACCTTCCAGGTGCTCCTTCCCATGTGATTCTTCTGGGTGTGCCTCGTTGAAGCATCTATAGCAGTATGCTTTCCCTATCACCTTAATGGTAGGAGCATATGTCGATGAGAGAGAAGGTGGTGACAAGCTTCTGGCTGCCTCACCAAGCATTGGAATGGCAACCAGCACAGCTAAGACCAGCCATAGGTGACCCTTTGGCCGGCCTCCGATGTTCATTTTCATGGCTGAGCAGTGCTTTCTCTGGTGAGAGGAGGAGAGGGGAGATTCTGAATGAATTTAGCTTTGGTATGGGTAGGTATTTATAATGTTCAAGGTGGCATTTGGCAGGGTTTGTGACACAGCAGGTAGGGGTGGAGGTGGCAGTATGTCCATCTGAATGTTTAGTGCCTGCACTTTGTCACCCACTTGATTTCAGGGGGAGTATGAAACTAGGTGTGATTTAAGATAACATTTTGTAGTTAGAGTACTATTTAGTATGGTGTATATATAAATCTTCTGGTATGTAATTTCAGAGAATAATACTGTAAAATTTGAAGTGGCCGCAAATATAACATTTTGTTAGTGAAGAATTCACCAGCGTGATATACCGATTTCAGTTGCTTCCAAATTTTGAAGACTCTTTGTAAATATCTTTTGCAGTTTATCTTGCATACTGAATTCATCTGACCTGTTGTAAAAGAACAAAGGATGGAAATTGTGATGCAATTTCTCATGTTTTTTTATTAAAAAATTCAATCCGAGTTGTTCAAACCCAGAGTCTGTGAAGGCGTGTCATTTACCGAAACTGATGAATTTCCAGGTAAGTCCACTTGGAATTGGAAGAAAAACAATATGTGAGACTACGATATCAAACGGATAGGTCAGTCATTTTTTAGGACAAAACCACAATGTTAATAATTGGGAAGGGTTGTATTCTCGAAAAATAATCGGGAAGGATTGTTGTGATGTTAATTCATCAGGCACCTAATTTTCTATTCCAGTGGATCTTCGTAGAGGTGTGGTTAAACCAAATCCATTCTGGTAAACATCTAGTACTGCGTGGCATCTTTGGTATGTTTTCCCTGTTTTGGAAGAAGAACTCCTGCAGTTCGAGGAATTGCCTGATACAAGGTAACATTTTCAGTCCATTTTGTCATCCATTTAAGACTATTTCAACCATCTCTCGCTGTCAATATTTATAGCTGCAGATTCACCCTTTGCTTAAAATAGTTAGAAATACAAGAAAAAAACAGATTCACCCAATTTTTTCCAGCTGGGTGCCTAGGCGGTCGACTGGTGCTGGTGGTAGATTTTGAGAAGCGGGGAGAGAAAGTTAACTGCCGCAGTGCTTCGATTATCTTTGGCAGGTTAGCCGGAGTGAGTGGTATGTGTAGCTTCAACTGCTCAAATATACTAGCCCGCTGACCACAACATAGCAGGTCACCCACCTCAGGTAAAGCAAAGAAAAAATGTGTTATCATGTCCCTGGTCAAAGGGTAGCTTCTGCAAGGCACATGCTTGCCTTGTCTCCTCTGCTCCATGAATGAGTTGAGCAGGTTTAACTAACAATTAAATATGCTTTGATTCTGTTTTGGGTTGTGCACTCTGAGTTTATTCTCTTGCGATCATCTTGAGACCGAGATTTTAGAGGGTAGGATGTCTATTCGATTAAGAGAATAAGAAATAGTTTTTCATGCATGATTTTCTTTTACTGCGTGAACAAATGGATAGTACTATTGTTTACAGAGAAAGCAACCTTTCATACTACAAAAAAAATGTTAAGCTTCAGGAATTCAGGACTTGTAGTCGTGGCTTGCTTAGCTAGTGCATAATAGATGGATATTTTGTTTGCTGGAAACGAATGGCGGCTAACTTTGTAGAGGAAACCTATGGTGGTTAATTTAGTGGAGGAAATGTATGGCAATTGGTGGCTGCCAATTCAGACAGAGTTTTGTTTCATCTTGCAGCACTAGGGAAGGCGGCTAAATCTGTATAAACAGCTCGGTCCATGTGAAGGACAGGGCAATCCAGCCCAGCCCAGCTCCGATAGATCGTCTAGCCCATGAGTTGTTCCAATTATTCCTTGGCGACTGAAATTCTTTTTGCCAAATGGTACTACTTCTCTCCATTTTGTATAACCAAAGAAAACAACAACATATTAAAGGATATAGTTCACGAAATTTGGAACTTGAAGAATATATTTCAGGACCAGTAGTAAACTTTGCTGACTTCCCTGCTTGGTCATACGGACAAAAGGTAGACAAGAATCAGCTAGTTTTATAAAGATACGCCCATCGATAACCATCATGCGATGATAATCCACCCTGAAGTTCAAAATTTACAAGCAGGATATTTTGAGCTCCATTGATCAGTAGTCGATCCATCTAATTCTCTAGTCAATTGATCAGACAACATATATGTCCTTCTGAACTTAACCCCAAAACAATAACAGCACAACTGATTGAAGAACCATGCAATGCAATGCGTAGCCCTCTCAGAAGCCATTACACCTTCCTCTCCAGAAGAACCAAGTATCCCCTTCCGACTAGCTAGAATCTACCAAGTAATAGTAATAGAACATGCCAATAACAGCTTAATGGCCATCTCATGAACCCTAAGTGCTCTGTGATGTTAGTTTTTCCTTCAAGCTGACCTAATTAGTATCGTTCCAGACGCTGAAGAGCTGTGCGCCGTTGCAGCCACCGCTCATGTCGCTGCTGCTCGTGGCTGGTGGGGCCGAGGCCGGAGTCCAGGCAGATGTCATCCTCCCACCGCCGTAGGCCTCGGTGCTGCCCAGGAGGAAGTTCTCGTAGGCGATCTTGCCGTCGTCTTGATCTCTCATGCTGCCATTGTTATAAGCCTGCGCCACGCGTCCATGGGCTAGCGCTGCCTGCTCGTGGCTTGCTGTCGCTGTTGGCAGCATGTAGCTGCCGCCACCATTGCTCTCGACGGTGCCATTGTAGACGACGGAGTTAGACCCTGTGCTGTGCTCAAGCGAGGTGCCGGTGTTGTCAATGCTGCTGAGGCCACCATGCTGCTGCATCGCCATCGCCTGGGCATGCTGCGAGAAGAAGTCGTGGGCGCCAGCCCCGGCGCCAAGGTTAAGGTGGTGGAGCTCCTGCAGGCTGTGCGCGGCCGCAATCACCGCGTGGTCCGGCTCTGGCTTGCACCACCCGCGCAGCGGCTGCGCCTGGGAGGCGTAGGGGTGGTACATGTACTGTCCGCCGGATGACTGCAGGGGCGACGCCTGGAACGCGATGGTCGGCCACGCTGAGGCGGCGGCCACAGAAGGGTGGTGGTAGGCTGCTCCGTAAGCAGAAAGTGCACCGATGTCGTAGCTGCTCACCACACCGGCGTGCTGCTGCTGGAGGGACGCCGATGTGGCTGCCGCAGTCTCTGCGTCCTTAAGGCGCTTGGCGGCGCTGCCAATGGGGAGCGCACTGCTGTCCAGGATGCTCTTGACGTCGTAGCGTGTCATGTCAAAGTTGGTGACGGCGTTGAGACCTCGGAACTTGATCGCCGCGATGTCATACGCCTCGGCTGCCTCCTCCTGTGTGCCTACGCACAACACGTACACAGATGGTTTAGAACCACTCGACGAATGCATGCCATGCATGGATGCATGCAAGATGGGCTAGCTTGATTATATTAATCAACTGTACGTATTAGTTTACTGCAAATCCAGCTCCAATATTTTGACTGGATGCACTGGTGAGTGGAGACAGTGGCAGCACTAAACATGGAAGGTACGTACGTTTAAAAAGGTTAGCCACATGAGGAGAGATGCAACTTGGCATGACTTAAAAGGCGGTCGCATTTTTAACGGAAAATATACGATTTGTCACTATATTTGGTGGCATTTTATGAACTCTCACTCCATGTCTCACATGCTAGTGACGACCTTGGACCCATGCGTCAGAGACATCTTGAGCGAAATCATTGTTTTTTATGTTTCCACAAAAAAGATGTACTCCAAAAATGAGTGAACAAAATATATATGAGGTTGTAATTAATTCGATGTAACAAAGATGCACTGTGTAGTGTGCATGCATGGAGCATATACTTACTGAAGGTGCCCAAGTAGAGATCCTTGTTCCCTGCAACTCTCCCTATCCTTGCTTGCCATCTCCCATGTTGGTGGTGTCTTTATTTGTACAGAGTTAAGATGGTTCGTCAGGAAGTGAAGATTTTTTCTTTTAGAGAAAGATAGGATAGTCCTCTCAATCTCTACATCACACGATGAACAAAGAAAAAGAAATTGCATACCTGGTTACTCCGCGGTAAATGGAGGCACCTCTTGAAAAACCACTACTCTTTCTGCACATACAAATAGATTGATAGGATAAGTTAATTATCATCAATGATCTAATAATACTCCTATTAACATTAACTGATTAGGTAAACATAGACCTATATGTGCATATATAAAGGATTTTAGACCGACCTTCGCAGAGATGCCACAAACTCCTGCCTTGTCATGTGCTTCATCTCCTCTAATTCCTTTTCATAGTTGTTCACCTGGTTAAATATGTAAAACATATGCATGTCATTAAGTACAACCTCAGTAAACTAGGCATCATAAAAATAAAATAAAATAATATTTTCATTCACCATTACATTGATCAATTCCCAATAGAATTGTGATAAATGGTATCTTAACAGCAATGCAAAACAAGGCTTACAGGAAAATTTGTTGTCGTCGTCGGACCCCAATACTTGAGAGCAGCCAAATCATAAGCTCTAGCAGCTTTCTCCTCTTTGTCATAGCCACCTGCATATGTGTTTCAACATTAAAGATGTACAGAAGAAAGTGTAAACAAGTGATACTACTAACATCACTGAATCAAGAAACAAAAAATACATCTAAATTAAATGTGGCAACGAATTGAAATTGTTCCATCTGGATCTTGCTTACCTAGATAGACTGCGTAGAGTCGAAGAGGTCAAGTTCAAACAAGGTTGAATCGTCAATGAAACAAAACTACAGTTAGTACATTGGAGAAAAATAATGATATATATTGATAGCAAAAACCAAATTTAAAAGATGTTGTATCAGTACCTTGACGACCCTTGCGAGTTTGCCCTTCTCTTCTGCAGCTGTTGTCCCACAAGTGAGCCTCATATCTCCCGGTCCATCTATGTCTAATTAAAGCCATTCATAAACAAATGATCAAACTTTGTAAGGCTACAACAATCATGCCCACATAATGGCACTCCTAATAACTCTGTATTTACATTACTACTCCTTAAAAGCATATAGCATTACCTCATTTGGTGAAAAAAAAGAGACAAAAGTATGAACAATCCTAGCTAGCTACTACCACTAGATTGCAGAAAAACAAAAAAGAGAAGGCAGAGCTCAAATAAAGTTGAATCATTTGGTGCTTATTAGTAAAAGCAAACAAAGTAACCAAAACTTCTGTAGTTGCAATGCACACTACCTGGTGACGCCACGATAAATCGAGGTCCGCTGCCCAAACGTGTCGGCCGACTTCCTCGCTGCCGGTAACTCCACCACTGTGCCACCGCTGCCGCCTGTGCTATCAGCACCGGCGGATACCACGGCGCCGGAACCAGTGCTGCTGGCACCGATGGCGTCTTCCTTCCGAGCAGCCATCCCTCCCTGCGTCGACGTGGACACGCTCTCCAACACGCCTCGCTCTCCGCCGAGATGTTGCGGCATCCCTGCCGCCATGTTCATGGACAGAGAGAGCCCCTGCGCCGCCGCCTGCGCGCCCTCGGCCGCCATCTCCACCCTCTGCTGCGCTGGCGCGGGCTGGCTCCGCAACCAGCTCTTGATCATGGACAGCCCTATGCCGCCACCATTGCTATTCTCCATGACGCCAGAGCCGTTGTGCTGGACGCCGGCGGATGAGGCCACCATTACGGAGTCAGCGAACTGGAGAGAGGCGGAGCTGGGGTGGTACAGATAGCCGACGCTACTGCCGCCGGAGTTGGCGTAGCTAGCGCCGCTGGCGTTGCCGCTACCTGCGGGAACGACCATGTTGCCGGCCGTGGCCTTGTGCTGGTGATGGTGGTGGTCGGAGTAGGAGATGCCGCCGAGGAAGTCCTCCAGCTTCGGCTCCGACGACACCAGCGCAGATAGCTCCGATCCCCTCATGTTCCAATCTGCACATCAAATCAAGCACAAGATTTCATATTCCGCTTACCACTTCACCAGTAGTCCAGTACTACTCTTTGATGCAGTTAACCATCTGTGACTCTGTGTATATCTGTATTTACCTTGGGGGATATTGAAGCAGACGTCGGCGCCCGAGACGTCACCGGAGACGGCGCCGGAGGGCGGGAGCTCTTGCTGAGAGAGGGAGAATCCCAGCCAGTTGTTCACAGCAGCCATGGTCGACGGATGATTAGCTAGCTAAAGATAGATAAGGAAGTGATTAGCCGGTCTCTACTTAAGGTTGCTGTTAGATAGGCTGGAGAATAGAGGAGCAGATCAAGAAGCCATTCCGGGGCGCAGTCCAAGGCTAGGGGAAGAGCTGGAGAGGTCAAGAGCCAAGAGAGTTTCGGAACCTTAAGCAACTGTACTAGTAGTACTCCTGAGGCAGATATTTATACAAAGTACTAGTACTCCCTAATACTGATATGTCGTGAGACTACTGTGGATGGATATATGATACTGATGCTATGTGAGACTACTCCTTTATTAGTTTTATGTAGGAGAAGCTTTTTCCAAACAAAAGAAAAGCACTGCATTTTTTGTAGTACCTGTGTGCAATACAAAAACAGTGCCATGGTTTAACTGAACAGAGACAGCTTTTGCTTGTGCTTTCTGGGGGGAGAGTCCACTATATTTTGTCTCATTTTCCCCAAAAACATGCCAAGATAGTATAGAGCCCTACATGAGTGCACCCTGATGCCCTGCATGTACATGTAGTAGTAAAGTGGTGCCCTTTACTCGATAACAGTATGAGTTGTCATGTCCTTTTTTGACTGGAAAGCTGATATTCACAGTGATTAGAAAACTAATCCCTCCTGAGAGAAAAGAAATGTTACAAAGATCTTGCTTCACATTCTATTTGTCTAGGATCTCAATTCGCAAGAAGATGTTCTTGCACGCGTAGTGGTATATCTCTCTCTTTTTCAAATGCAGGGATGCACATGCTGCTGCACGGTTGGGTGGCTGGACATATATGCATCGATGCAGTTGACATATGCATCTGTAAATAATTATATAACTAGTACTAGTAGCATTGTTAATTCCTAACTATGTGCCAAAACACTGTTCAACGGTGACGAATCCACATATGAACCATTAAGTCTTGGCCTCTCTCAAACCCTAGATAAAATCATACACTTCAACCTGCAGAAGTTGAATTCCTGACGATTTTTATTTCTTGCAAAGCACCAGGCTTTGCCTTCCTCGGCACACACAAAGGGTAGCATGTACAGTGACGACAGACCCTACATTTGAGTGTAGTCTCCCCCTAGAACAACTACAGTATTGGGTAATTCAACAACTTGAACGAAATCCCCGTCCA
The DNA here is from genome assembly GCF_022539505.1 of Lolium rigidum. Lineage (NCBI taxonomy): Eukaryota > Viridiplantae > Streptophyta > Magnoliopsida > Poales > Poaceae > Lolium > Lolium rigidum. Next base: position 51,402,033 of record NC_061513.1, on the reverse strand, counting down.
AATCTCATGAATAAACTTAATATCATTACAAAATTGCAATGAAAACATAAATCATAAAATCTTAATTCCCAAATAGAAAATCATATATGTATTAATTATTTATTCATATAGCATCGTATAAGATTTCAAGTATGTATAGAGAGATCATACTTTTCCTAGGAGTGAAGATCAAAAACATGATCAAAATGAAGCTAGCCATGCAATCTAGTAGTAGCTTATTGGCTTGAATAGAAAAGAACAAGGTAGCTAGCAGATCAAACAGAAGCTGGGAAAAAGGAAAACAACTAGCACTTGTCTCATTCTCATAGCTTGATGGATGCAAGGAGGAGGAGATGATGTGCTACCTGCACCCTAGGAGAGGACACGGACCCTCGTCTTCCGGCCATAGAAAAAGCTTGGCGTCGATCCTCTCCAGAAAAACGCATGGAGAAACGAGCGGAAAACCCTAATCACCTCGCATAGGATCCTCCACGACAAGTTGTTAACAAGAGGTAATCTGCCTCTCTCTCCCCCCTAAGCAGCAGGCCAGTCAGTAGTTACCAGAGAGAGAAAGAGATTAACAATGCTCAAGCCTTCTTCTTCTCTCTCTTTATGGGGAGGAGGAGAAGTGGAGGTTAAGATAGGCCGGGTGTATGTTTTTTACCTAGGTAATTGCACCCCTTGCCTCCGCCTAAAACTTTGACCGTCAAAGCTCGATTGTATTCAAACTGCATGCTCCAAGCGTGCATGCTTGAGGCCGGCTGTGTCTCTTTAATTGCCCATATTCGGCTATGGTTCACACTGGAACCGCATCATCTTTTACTAATTAACCGCGTAGTTAATTAATGAGTAACCCGGTAGTGTGAATATGTAACCATCGTGAGGTGGAAACGCAGTGGAGATTCCTTTCAAAATGAATGCGCGTACAAATAAATACCCTACTTAGTATGATCATAGGAGCATATAGTAGTATTCGTATGTTGATATTCTTATGATCATAGGAGTTATATGATTTGCATTGCATATTATTAGACACGCCTGATGATATGATTTAGGAATGGAGTGTAATCTAATTAAGCTGGCCTTGTCACGTGCACACACTGATCATAGTCCACCGTCGATTGCTCAATCTTCTCTTAGAACGATAAAGTGCATGTGCGAGGGCCATTGGCATGTGCATGCATGCTCTTCTACTCAGGTCTGGACACTCACACGTGTGGCTGGCTCGATCTTGCACCAAATAGTGCAGACGATCTTTTCTTTTGAAGGATGGGTCCCGAACGAGCCAGAAGCAGCGTTATATTCCAGTGGTGGGATTACAGTTTACAGGAAGGTCGAAAAAGTAAATAAAATTACTAACTTGACCTACAACTTTGCAACAAGAACCCCGAAAAAATGAAGAAGAAGCAATCTGGTCCTTCTCCACCACAACACGGAGATCCGCTCAACGTCCGTACTAGCTTCACCGCCGCCGGAGATGAACCACCTAGGGCAACATTGTTGTGAAGCGCTCGGACGGAGAGGATGAAGATCCTCCACAGTGGCACCAAGCTTGGAGGAAAAACAACCACTCACATTCTACTTAGAAGGGCCACCCTTTGGCCATGAGAAGCAAGGACAAGACGACATCATCTGTTGCATGTCCCATCTTGATGAACTCCAAGGAACTTTAGTAGTCCAAGATCCCTACCCCACGCCACAGATCGAGAAGAAGGCTCAACAGCTCCAACTCCCCGCACACCATCACAAAGATGGCTAAGCAGAGACAAAGGGAAGGTCAAACCTCCAAGATCTGCACTGACCATCAACTTATTTAAGTTGTCGACGTAAAAAAAAAGAACTCCCAACACCATCATCCACCATGGATAGCTGATGGTTGAGCTGGAAGACGAGATACCGATGCCGCTAGCGAGCATTAGGAAACAACGGAGAAGAGGCATCACGCCATATGCCATATAGGAAACATCTCTTATCCTAATACTACAACTACTAGTATATACAGAAGGCCTGACTCCTCTCTTGTATGCCCTCTGGCTGCAGAGGTCGTTGGAGAAGAGAGGGATGGGATCCGGGAGGAGCGGGGCGAGTTTCAAGGGGTGGTGGGTGGAAAGAGCGGGGGGAAAGTGAGCCTCCTAGTGCATATGATCAAGGGTCCTTTGACACGAGGCAGATAACACCCCCACGTGCTCCCCCACTCTGCTTGCTTTCTTTATGGGTCTATATGATATACATACGCCTCCGTCTGAATGAACAAGCCATTTAAAAAGTTCAAACTATGTAAAGTTTCACCAAGTTCTAAAAATAAATTATTAACATGTAAAAAAGAAAATCAATATCGTTAGATACATCACAAAATGTATTTGCATATGGTATATATGTAATATTATAGTTGTCGATCTTTTTTCTAAAATTTTGGATAAAGTTTATTTCATGCATTATTCATTTGAATGAAGGGAGTATGATAACGAAAACTTGACTACCAATCCTTTTAGGAGTTTTCTCATATATGAAATAAGGAAACAAACTAACATAGCGAAAAATCATATCTAGAAGTTGTGTGAATTTTTACAAAAATCAAGCATGAAATAAGGAAGGAAACAAACTAACATAACCTCGAAGAGTGGAATGATAATAAATAAATAAAAACGGCTATTATTCCATGCATGGGACCTCCCGTGAATTGTTTCATTAGGTATCGTTGCGGTCCAATCTGCCAGGACAAATCAAAACATGGTGAAAATCGAGAAAATTATCGAACTAATGTGGCACGAATCTTAAAGTACAAAATCGATGTCATAAACATGCACGGGGCCTCCTGTGCACAAGAGAAAAGCATTCCTCCCTATTCGTCGCTGAGAAATGAGATTTTTCATGGCTTCCAATTATATGCCTACTTGCAAAGTTACAAAAGGATGCTACCATTTTGAAATGAAAAAACATACAAAATATGACACATACATAAATGAAATTTAGTAGAAAAATATGATAAAATCTAGAAGTTGACAAAAAGTAAAAAAAGATATAGATATTACACATCAGGCAAGTGAAAGTTTGAATCATCCATTATAGGATTTTAAAGTTACATAAAGTACATACATGTATGATCATATTATTCTACCAAAACTCACATTTTTGGTTCCTCCATATTGTACATGCATATGGTTCCTCCATATTGTACATAGAAATGTGTTATTTTGTTACATTTATCGTGGAGTATGAATGTATGATACTATGATCCTTTCTATGTTATCATATATATGTGTTCAAGTGACAATACAAATATCCAATTACAGATTAGTTACATACGCTTTTATCTCAAAGTTGGCAATAGCTTATGACAAAGGAGTAAAGGATTTTTGTACAGGTTGGCAAATCATATCCACTGGGAACTATTGTGATTTTAGTATGTAAAAGGGTAGGATCCCAATCTTTCATGATGTTAGCAGATAACTAGCATAGCAACTTAAGAAATTGAATCACCAAAGAACACCAGGTGGAAAACTTTGGTAATTGAAATCAAATCACCCAAACTATTGCAATGAAATTATTTCACTACATTTGATATACGGATTTGATGCAATTCAAAGAGAAAATGGAAGATATGGATTGACAAATCAAATCCTCAAGAGGAGCCATGGATTCGTTTCTAGAAATGGAGACCTTCAGATACATATCAATAGGGAAGACCTTGGAGGGGGTGATACCCACAGGTATATGGGATCATTGAAATCTTTGATGTTTAAGTATTAGTATCGATTCCACGATGAGCAGAAGTTATAAGTATTTATCCTTTCAAATGATAGTGCCGCTACTCTTATTATCTAGGCACTAGACAAACTATGATGGTTCCTATGGGGTGGTTTAAAGATTCAAAAGTTGCAAGAACGTAAATTTTCAAGAAAGTAAAAGCACTTTTCGGAGAAAGTCCAATCTTATATGCCGCAAGCGAACAAACTCAAGTGTGTGCTTAAATATCGGACAGACGTTCCCAAGGGATGCATAGACTTCATGGCATAAACATTTCTAAAACAGCATGATAAGTATCATGTGAAGTTTTATCCTCGTTGGATGGAACCTAAATTAGGTGCAGCCAAGTGAATGAGGAATTAACCCCTTATATATGGTGGGTCCTATGGCCATTTTCATGAGCAAACACATGAATCATTAAGACATAAATGACCCACCATAGAAGTTATTTCATGGGTCCCCGATATTGAACCCTCTAATGCAAATCAAAGTATTGGAATACAGTTTCTATGATTTCGTTCCTTCCAACCCTCTTCGTTGCATTAAAGTGCAGCCATGAGCCCTTAGCCATAAGTCGATCATTACATGTAGTTAGCCATCTTAATCGTCCAAACTCTTTGGCCCGGGGTGTTCGTGCTCCACATTGTCCATCTAGAGCTAGACGCTTGATATTCCTTGGTTTCCATTCCTTTCTCTTTGAATAAATGATATTGTTTGTTTCCCCACCTTCATGCATCTTTCTTAGATGATTTCATCGCTCTTGCATCAACCACTTATTCTAGTGCTTCCATGTCATTTTTCTCAAATCTAAATATGCATAGGAGGCAGCTATCGATTAGCATACTATAGAGAGTAATAGATCGATGGCGTGCATGAAGGAGAAGATTCACTTTTTCATGCCAATAACATTACATGCATTGGAAAAAACCCGTGATACTGCGGTGACCCAGCATACCACTTCATGGTGTAGTACGCAAGTTATTGACATAACACAAGTGAAACACCATTCCACTCATATTACGTCCCTCAGAGTGGTACAATAGAAACATATGCGAGTCCAAGGTATGTCTATAGAAGGATACACAAACTGTTTACAGAAGATCAACATAGCCTCCTACTTTAGAGTGAGGTAAAACTTCAAATAAAACTCCAAAAGAACAACTCGTAGTTTAAATTATTGCTAACACTAGCTCTAGAGCTACTTGGCTTGCTATAGAACTCTAGCTACTTAGGTGCTAGGATTAGGGAAAAGGTTCCCTTCTATTACTAGTTTAGGTTTCCACTCTATCTGATGCAGAAGTTGGCTTTATTGATTTCATTGATTGGTTTCTCCCTCTTGTTGTAGTTGACTCCTTTGTCTTCAGTTCCACGGTAGTTTCTCCTTCGGTGACTTTGATCTAAGAAGGGGGTTCAAATGAGAGGGAATGAGTACGAGCGTACTCAGCAAGTTCATTATAGGAAATAGGTGTATCATACACTAGCTACAGCCACAGACCAGAAAGCCATAGGCGAATGGAAGTTTTCGTAAATATTTCTTCAAAAGGTTTATTTTATTCTGAAAACTATGCCCGTCAGTCTTCACAGGTTGACCAGAACTTCATGGAGTTCCTTTCCTGCCGTGTTCGTAGTTCCCTTCCCGGAACAGGGAGTGCAGCCACAATTTGATACACTCTGCAGAGGTGCGTTACTTTTCCCATAAGAGAACTTATCCTTGTTGCCAACCAGGTGTCGACTTTTCCGTGCACACTTCCTTGGTGTGAGGCCAGGTGTTAGATCCAAGTCAATTACTGCCTTCTCTGCGACCCTGCATACCCACCCTTTTGTCCATCCGTACATCCCCGGTAGACTTCTCCCGATCATAGGGCTTTACCCCCGATGTACTATGGACAATCCCTCATAGACGGTAGAGCGCTCTCATCCACATGGATGGGGATTAAAAGGATTTCCCAACCTACTACGGTGTTATCCCAACATCCAGCCAGACTCTATCAAGTCTGTTGATATGCAGAAGGGAAAAGATACAGCTGACTTCCCCAGAGCCATTATAGATCTCATGGTTAAAGCGATATGTACGGCGAATCACTAGACGACATTGGTGATTAGTTCTAGATGAGTAGTACCCTTGCAGTGGAACCTCCACCAATCAATACATACTATGGTTCCATTGCCCACCACATAGTCATATTCATAATTGTAAAATAATATTTTATTTTTCAATGCAGGACTGATAAGTATAGTATTTTGCATATAGTTTGATAAAAATAATCAAATGACATGAGCAAGCGATGAACTTGCCTTTCTTGACTGCAAGATTATGCAGGCAGAAGCTTCGATACGTGATAACTCCAAATGCTGAAATACCATCATCGTCCGGTAAGGACAATGTTTAAAGAACTGGCAAAGATGCTATAATGCATAGTATGAGATGCAATCGTCCCGAGCGTAACCTAACCCCGATGATTTAGGATTGGGTGAGTTGTAAAGATTTCTTTAGGATGTATTGTACTTTTAGAATGGTTCTCAAACAAGGTTCTTATAAGGGTTTGGTTATATTAATATCATGAATAAGTGACATAATGCATCATAACAATTATGCACACAAATAATTATGGTTGAATAATAAATAAAGAGTAGTTGTCAGTTTTAAGTCCTACAGTGCATGATTGTTGATTAGTGATTATGTACTTCAAAAGAATAACTCTTGAAGAACAAGTTACATAATAAATAAGAAGTATTTCAAGTAAAAACTATTGGCTTCTATGGTTTGCTTGATATTTACTTCAAAAGAATAACTTTTGAAGAACATGTTTAGTAAAGAACAAAAATTACTACAAGTAGGAGCTATGTGTTTATAGGGTTTACTATTGGATTCATTTAGTTTACTAATAGGAACTAGTTGGTTTTTAGTTAGAATGGGTCTATATGCAGCAAGTTTGGGTAGGTTTATTACTATGGTTGATCATAGGGATCATATCAAAGGATGGTTATTAAGGTGGTACCATGAGTTAAACATTAGGGTTTACTATGGCTTCTCATTTTCTTCACTAAGTAATCAATAATGGATTTCTAAGCTAGGTGGTTTATTATTTCCCAAATAGGGTTTAGTTGAATAGGAGCATGTGATGTGAATTACTACACAAGGTTGGTATTATGATTGATCACCATGGTTCTACTAAAGTATGATGGTTAGGATTGATTTCAATGATGTGGTACTAAGAATGGTGATCAATGGTGTTAATATGTGGATATCAAGTTAGGGTTTACACCTAGATGGCACTAATTGATTATATAAGGTTCATTCAAAAATAAGAAATGAAATAATGACTTCATGTGAATTATCCTAGTTTTATTTTAGTAGATCACAAGCATGAATTTATTTGTTGCAATATTAAGGTGCTAAAGGTAAAAGTGAAGTTCATATGATCACATGTGATAAACCCTTAGGGTTTTAGAGTTGAAAACAATTTGAAATGATCACATAAAATAATGAGATCAAGTCCTACTTATATTAGAACTAGGTTTATAATTTATGATACAATTCCTAAAATAATAACTCGTAAAAGAGTTTAAGTTATTAATCACTTTGAAGTAGGATTAATAATGGTTTTAGCATTTTATTATTTTAAAAGATTTAATAATTAAGATAAATACTATTTAGGGTTGAACTCGGGAATTAGGGTTTAATAGTTGTTATTAAATTTTAAAATAATAACATAAAAAGGTTCAAGTAAATAACTTTTGACTTCAAAAAATAATATTAGCTTTTAACATTTTCTTGCTTTATTATTATTTAAATAAAATGGTAATTTGCAATTTAAGGTTTTGAAAATACTACTAATACTTTAGTTGATGCAATATGATAAATAAAACTGATCTTAATATTTTATTTACTTACTGAATAGTTATTAATTACTTTTGAAACTTAAATAATTAACAAATTTTATTTGAATTAAGGATAATAGAAAAGGCGTAATTAATAAAGTTAAAACAATTGAATTTTTATTTTGAAAAATATTTTCATATTATATTTTTATTGGATAGAGTTTATTTTTGTGAGCATTTTGATATCTTATTTGCATTTTTCTGAGCTGAAATGACTTTTATAAATTCGAGCAAAGTTTCATTTATTTTCTGGAATTTGAAATTTAAACGAAATACGAAACATACCGGTTCATACCCTATCTACTGCGACTGACGAGTCGGGCGGTTGACTAGGTCAGTTGCCACGATGGCAACGACCAGTCAACATGCATCTGGGACCCCACCGCCACGTCGGCTACGACGACGGCTTGACGTCGGCAGTCAGCGCTCGACGGCGCCGCCGATTAACGGCACCCCTGGATGCGCGGCTTATACAATTCGAATCCCCCCGCCTCACTGATCACGATGGTGGCCTTGCCCTGCTCAGGGGTTCACCGGAGCATCGCTGGAGAAGGCATCTGCGGCGGCGCTGCTCCGGCCAAATGGCTAAATCGAGCTATGCTTGCGCGTGACGGGGCTTGCAACGGCGCCAGAAAAGTAGCTCCTTGTGACGGTAAAGCACACGTCTGTTGGGAACCCCAAGAGGAAGGTATGATGCGTATAGCAGTGAGTTTTCCCTCAGTAAGAAACCAAGGTTGTCGAACCAGTAGGAGATGAAGACCACGTGAAGGTTGTTGGTGAAGGAGTGTAGTGTGGCGCAACACCAGGGATTCCGGCGCCAACGTGGAACCTGCACAACACAATCAAGATACTTTGCCCCAACTTAACAGTGAGGTTGTCAATCTCACCGGCTTGCTGAAAACAAAGGATTAAACGTATGGTGTGGAGAATGATGTTTGCTTGCAAAGAACAACAGAGAACAATGATTGTAGTAGGTTGTATTTCAGATGTAAAAGAATGGACCGGGGTCCACAGTTCACTAGTGGTGTCTCTCCAATAAGATAAATAACATGTTGGGTGAACAAATTACAGTTGGGAAATTGACAAATATAGAGGGCATAACAATGCACATACATATCATGATGACTACTATGAGATTTACTTAGGATATTACGACAAAGAACATAGACCGCTATCCAGCATGCATCTATGCCTAAAAAGTCCACCTTCGGGTTAGCATCTGCACCCCTTCCAGTATTAAGTTGCAAACAATAGACAATTGCATTAAGTACTGTGCGTAATGTAAACAATACAAATATCCTTAGACAAAGCATTGATGTTTTATCCCTAGTGGCAACAACACATCCACAACCTTAGAACTTTCTGTCACTGGTCCCGCATTCAATGGAGGCATGAACCCACTATCTAGCATAAATACCCCCTCTTGGAGTTACAAGTATCAACTTGGCCGAGCCTCTACTAGCAACGGAGAGCATGCAAGATCATAAACAACACATATATGATAGATCGATAATCAACTTGACATAGTATTCCATATTCATCGGATCCCAACAAACATAACATGTAGCATTACAAATAGATGATCTTGATCATGATAGGCAGCTCACAAGATCTAAACATGATGGCACAATAGGAGAAGACAACCATCTAGCTACCGCTATGGACCCATAGTCCAAGGATGAACTACTCACGCATCAGTCCGGAGGCGGGCATGGTGATGTAGAGCCCTCCGGTGATGATTCCCCTCTCCGGCAGGGTGCCGGAGGTGATCTTCAGAACCCCCGAGATGGGGTTGATGGCGGCGGCGTCTCATGAACTTTTCTCGTATTTTGGCTCTCGGTACTAGGGTTTTCCGATACGAAGGAATATATAGGCGAAGAGGCAGCGTCGGGGGAGCCAGGAGGTGGGATCCCCACACCTGGGCGCGCCAGGAGGTGGGGCCGCACCGCCCTATGGGGTGCCCCCCTGCTGGCCGCCTCTGACTCTTCTTCGATGTTCTGGAATCCTCCGTGGAAAATAGGGCCGTGGGCTTTTGTTTCGTCCAGTTCCGAGAATATTTCCTGTGTAGGATTTCTGAAACCAAAAACAGCAGAAAACGAGAACCGGCGCTTCGGCATCTTGTTAATAGGTTAGTACCGGAAAATGCATAAAAATGATATAAAGTGTAGATAAAACATGTGAGTATTGTCATAAAACTAGCATGGAACATAAGAAATTATAGATATGTTGGAGACGTATCAAGTTACGATCGATGAAATGACGCAAATAAGGGCTCTAGAGATGCGCAAGCTCACCCTCGACGCGTGGAAATGCTCGCCGGTGAAGATGGTGCATGGAACGAGCTCCACCTCACCGATACCGTCGCAGTACGTCGAAAGGGAACTTCAAAATTGGCTTGATACGAACTGCCCTTGGACGATTGGCTCCACCACGATGATCCTTGAGTCCAGGCGCTTCCGCTGGACCACTCAATCGAGCTTGGGGTGTCCTCCTCCGTCGGGTTCTTGTTCGACGCTGGTGGCAGAGAGTGGAGGAATGCGAGAGAGGTAATGGAGAGGTGGCGAAGAACAAGGACGACACGATGATGCTTTGGATGTATTTATAGAGCAAGAGGAGGTGGGCATGGTCATTTCCTCTCCGGCGATGGCTCAGATGTGGCGGCAATGTCGGCGAGGTTCTGGGCGTCGATCTTGATGATTTTTGGATAGGACGGATGCGAGAAGAGATGGGCGCGGTTCTGAGATGGCCTAAGGCGTCCAGGGTCATGCTTATCACCGACGAGGTCGTGGCCTACTGGCTCCAACGCGCTATCGACGATGGAGAAGACGACAATGTCGTTTTTCTTCTCCATAATCGAACCGGTACACGGGCTGGGCTGGGCCGTTGAGGTGGTGCTGGTGCTGGACTGCTCCTGGGCTGTGGTGGCCTGCCAGTTAAACGCCTCCCTCTTCTATTTCTATTTCTATTTTCTGTTTTGTATTTTGTTGCTTGAATTCATATTTGAATTTTGGTTATGCTTGCAGATTCTTAATTATTTGAATTCCACTCAGATTTGATAATTATGATTACTACATTCCTTTTTGTTGTTGAAAACAAATATTTAATGTTTGATTAAATTGGTATTTTGGTGAGGTTATTCCAAATTTAAAATGGACATGAATTTATGTGTTCCTTTCAATTCCTTTTTATTTAAGAACCAAATTTGTTTAAGTGATTTGATATTTATGACATTTTCATGGTAAACATATTATTAAGTTTTGTTAATGTGCTTAACAATATTGGTTGTTCATATGTATTTTAAATATGACTATAATTAAAAATAAGGTGTTAATGAAGATGGTGTTAGGGTCATGATTTCATGTGCCAATTATTTCTAAGGGCATGAAAATTTATTTAGGTTTATTTTAAAATCCTTGTCATTGATTGATCAACTAATTATGTACTAGTACTTGAGTTTAGGGTATGGTCTTAGGGTTTACTTGTGATGCACAAGTTAGGGTTTAGGCATATGTTCTATGTGGATAAGATCTAGGGTTTCTGATGGCGCGTAGTCGACACGTCTGTTGGGAACCCCAAGAGGAAGGTGTGATGCGCACATCAGTAAGTTTTCCCTCAGTAAGAAACCAAGGTTATCGAACCAGTAGGAGTCAAGGAACACGTGAAGGTTGTTGGTGGCGGAGTGTAGTGCGGCGCAACACCGGGGATTCCGGCGCCAACGTGGAACCCGCACAACACAATCAAAGTACTTTGCCCCAACGTAACAAGTGAGGTTGTCAATCTCACCGGCTTGCTGTAAACAAAGGATTAGATGTATAGTGTGGATGATGATGTTTGTTTGCGAAGAACAGTAAAGAACAGAGTTTGCAGTAGATTGTATTTTAGATGTAAAGAATGGACCGGGGTCCACAATTCACTAGTGGTGTCTCTCCGATAAGATAAATGCATGTTGGGTGAACAAATTACAGTTGGGCAATTGACAAATAAAGAAGGCATAACAATGCACATACATATATCATGATGAGTACTATGAGATTTAATCAGGGCATTACGACAAAGTACATAGACCGCTATCCAAAGCATGCATCTATGCCTAAAAAGTCCACCTTCGAGGTTATCATCCGAACCCCTTCCAGTATTAAGTTGCAAACAACGGACAATTGCATTAAGTATGGTGCGTAATGTAATCAACACAAATATCCTTAGACAAAGCATCGATGTTTTATCCCTAGTGGCAACAAAGACATCCACAACCTTAGAGGTTGCTTGTCACTCCCAGCATTCAATGGAGGCATGAACCCACTATCGAGCATAAATACTCCCTCTTGGAGTTACAAGTATCAACTTGGCCGCAGCCTCTACTAGCAAAGGAGAGCATGCAAGAACATAAACAACATATATGATAGATTGATAATCAACTTGACATAGTATTCAATATTCATCGGATCCCAACAAACACAACATGTAGCATTACAAATAGATGATCTTGATCATGATAGGCAGCTCACAAGATCTAACATGATAGCACAATGAGGAGAAGACAACCATCTAGCTACTGCTATGGACCCATAGTCCAGGGGTGAACTACTCACACATCGATCCGGAGGCGATCATGGCGATGAAGAGACCTCCGGGAGATGATTCCCCTCCCCGGCAGGGTGCCGGAGGCGATCTCCTGAATCCCCCGAGATGGGATTGGCAGCGGCGGCGTCTCTGGAAGGTTTTCCGTATCGTGGCTCTCGGTACTGGGGGTTTCGCGACGAAGGATTTAAGTAGGCGGAAGGGTAGAGTCGGGGGCGTCACGAGGGGCCCACACACCAGGGCCGCGCGACCAGGGCCTGGGCCGCGCCGCCCTGTTGTGTCGCCACCTCGTGGCCCCACTTCGTATCTCCCTTGGTCTTCTGGAAGCTTCGTGGAAAAATAAGACCCTGGGCGTTGATTTCGTCCAATTCCGAGAATATTTCCTTACTAGGATTTCTGAAACCAAAAACAGCAGAAACAAAGAATCGGCTCTTCGGCATCTCGTCAATAGGTTAGTGCCGGAAAATGCATAATAATGACATAAAATGTATATAAAACATGTGAGTATCATCATAAAAGTAGCATGGAACATAAGAAATTATAGATACGTTTGGGACGTATCAAGCATCCCCAAGCTTAGTTCCTACTCGCCCTCGAGTAGGTAAACGATAACAAAGATAGTTTCTGAAGTGACATGCTATCATAATCTTGATCAATACTATTGTAAAGCATATGAGATGAATGCAGCGATTCGAAGCAATGGTGAAGATAATGAGTAAACAAATGAATCATATAGCAAAGACTTTTCATGAATAGTACTTTCAAGATAAGCATCAATAAGACTTGCATAAGAGTTACTCATAAAGCAATAAATTCAAAGTAAAGGCATTGAAGCAACACAAAGGAAGATATAAGTTTCAGCGGTTGCTTTCAACTTCAACATATTTATCTTATGGATAATTGTCAACACAAAGTAATATAACAAGTGCAACAGGTAAACATGTAAGAATCAATGCACATAGTTGATACAAGTGTTTGCTTCTAAGATAGAAAGAATAGGTAAACTGACTCAACAATAAAGTAGAAGAATGGCCCTTCGCACAGGGAAGCATGGATTACTGTATTTGTGCTAGAGCTTTTCATTTTGAAAACATAGAAACAATTTTGTCAACGGTAGTAATAAATCATATGTGTTATGTATAAGATATCCTATAAGTTGCAAGCCTCATGCATAGTATACCAATAGTGCTCGCACCTTGTCCTAATTAGCTTGGATTAACATGGATTATCATTGCATAACATATGTTTCAACCAAGTGTCACAAAGGGGTACCTCTATGCCGCCTGTACAAAGGTCTAAGGAGAAAGTTCGCATTGGATTTCTCGCTTTTGATTATACTCAACTTAGACATCCATACCGGGACAACATAGACAACAGATAATGGACTCCTCCTTAATGCATAAGCATTCAACAACAGTTAATATTCTCATAAGAGATTGAGGATTAATTGTCCAAACTGAAACTTCCACCATGAATCATGGCTTTAGTTAGCGGCCCAATGTTCTTCTCTAACAATATGCATACTCAAACCATTGATCATGAAAATCGCCCTTACTTCATGCAAGACGAACATGCATAGAACCTCACATGATATTCAACAAAGGTAAAAGTTGATGGCGTCCCCAGAAACATGGTTACCGCTCAACAAGCAACTTATTAAGAAATAAGACACATAAGTACATATTCTTCACCACAATAGTTTTTAAGGCTATTTTCCCATGAGCTATATATTGCAAAGACAAAGGATATAATTTTTAAAGGTAGCACTCAAGTAATGTACTTTGAAATAGCAGCGAAATACCATGTAGTAGGTAGGTATGGTGGACACAAATGGCATGGTTATTGGCTCAAGGATTTGGATGCACGAGAAGAATTCCTCTCAGTACAAGGCTAGGCTAGCAAGGTTGTTTGAAGCAAACTCAAGTATGAAATGATGCAGCAAGACTCACATATGAACATATTGCAAGCATTATAAGACTTTACATCGTCTCCTTGTTGTTCAAACACCTTAACCAGAAAATATCTAGACTCTAGAGATCAGTCATGCAAACCAAATTTTAACAAGCTCTATGTAGTTCTTCATTAATAGGTACAAAGTACATGATGCAAGAGCTTAAACATGATCTATATGAGCACAACAATTGCCAAGTATCAAATTATTCAAGACATTATACCATTTACCACATGCAGCATTTTCTGTTTCCAACCATATAACAATGAATGAAGTAGTTCAACTTTCGCAATGAACATTAAGAATAAAGCTAAGAACATATGTGTTCATACGAAACAACGGAGCGTGTCTCTCTCCCAAACAAGGAATGCTAGGATCCGAATTTATTCAAACAAAAACAAAAACAAACAGACGCTCCAAGTAAAGCACATAAGATGTGACGGAATAAAAATATAGTTTCACTAGAGGTGACCTGATAAGTTGTCGATGAAGAAGGGATGCCTTGGGCATCCCCAAGCTTAGATGCTTGAGTCTTCTTAAAATATGCAGGGATGAACCACGGGGGCTTCCCCAAGCTTATACTTTTCACTCTTCTTGATCATATTGTATCATCCTCCTCTCTTGACCCTTGAAAACTTCCTCCACACCAAACTCAAAACAAACTCATTAGAGGGTTAGTGCATAATTGAAAATTCATATATTCAGAGGTGACATAATCATTCTTAACACTTCGGACATTGCACAAAGCTATTGAAAGTTAATGGAACAAAGAAATCCATCAAACATAGCAAAACAAAGCAATGCGAAATAAAAGGCATAATCTGTCAAAACAGTAACGATCCAGTAAAGACGAATTTTTTAGAGGCACCAGACTTGCTCGGATGAAAATGCCCAAATTGAATGAAAGTTGCGTACATATCCGAGGATCACGCACTAAATTGGCAGATTTTTATAAATTTTCTACAACAGGGCGGCTCAATTTCGTGACGACAAGAAACTGCATTCTGCGCTAAGTAATCCAAATCTAGTATTGACTTTACTATCAAAGACTTTACTTGGCACAACAATGCAATAAAATAAAGATAAGGAGAGGTTGCTACAGTAGTAACAACTTCCAAGACTCAAATATAAAATAAAGTGCAGAAGTAAAATAATGGGTTGTCTCCCATAAGCGCTTTTCTTTAACGCCTTTCAGCTAGGCGCAGAAAGTGTGTATCAAGTATTATCAAGAGATGAAGCATCCACAGAGGGGTCTGGAGTTTTCTCAACTATGCATTGTATCTTGTATATGTAAGTTTCAGAGGCTCCCTTTTCATTATTCTTAGGCTTGCTATTCTCATCAAACAAATTTTCTGGAACAAGCCAACCATAGTTATTTTCTAGAGCTTCATGCATTCCTAGGAGCTTACTAGGTATCGGTACTTTAATCTCCCCACCATCATTAACATTATTAGTGTACTTTATTCTATCCATGTCAATCTTTTCAAGTGTTCTTGCAACATCGGTATAAAAGCCAAGCCTCTTATGCTTAATAAAAACTTTTCTAGCTTCTTTAGCTATATCTTCAAATTCTCTAAGAAGGACCTCTAAAACAAAATCTCTCTTTTCTCCCCTTTCCATATCAGAGAGCGTAAGAAACATATGTTGAATTATAGGATTAAGATTAACGAACCTAGTTTCCAACATGCGTACTAAAGAGGCAGTAGCACTTTCATAAGTAGGAACAACTTTTACCAAGGATCTATCTTCAAAATCTTCAACCTTACTAACATGAGTGAAAAATGCTTCTATATTATCTCTTCCAATGATAGACCCTCGTCCTACCGGTATGTCTTTTAGAGTGTACTTAGGAGGAAACATGATGAAATAAACAAAAGGTAAATAAAGTAAATGCAAGTAACTAATTTTTTTGTGTTTTTAATATGGAGAACAAGACAAGAAATAAAGTAAAGCTAGCAACTAATTTTTTTGTATTTTTGATATAAGAGCAAACAAAGCAAGAAATAAAGTAAAACAAAGCAAGACAAAAACAAAATAAAGAGATTGGATGTGGGAGACTCCCCTTGCAGCGTGTCTTGATCTCCCCGGCAACGGCGCCGTAAAACAGTCTTGATGGCGCGTAGTCGACACGTCCGTTGGGAACCCCAAGAGGAAGGTGTGATGCGCACAGCGAGAAGTTTTCCCTCGCAAGAAACCAAGGTTATCAAACCAAGTAGGAGTCAAGGAACACGTGAAGGTTGTTGGTGGCGGAGTGTAGTGCGGCGCAACACCAGGGATTCCGGCGCCAACGTGGAACCCGCAAAACACAATCAAAGTACTTTGCCCCAACGTAACAGATGAGGTTGTCAATCTCACCGGCTTGCCGTAAACAAAGGATTAGATGTATAGTGTGGATGATGATGTTTGTTTGCGAAGAACAGTAAAGAACAGAGTTTGCAATAGATTGTATTTCAGATGTAAAGAATGGACCGGGGTCCACAGTTCACTAGTGGTGTCTCTCCGATAAGATAAATGCATGTTGGGTGAACAAATTACAGTTGGGCAATTGACAAATAAAGAAGGCATAACAATGCACATACATATATCATGATGAGTACTATGAGATTTAATAAGGGCATTACGACAAAGTACATAGACTGCTATCCAGCATGCATCTATGCCTAAAAAGTCCACCTTCAGAGTTATCATCCGAACCCCTTCCAAGTATTAAGTTGCAAACAACATACAATTGCATTAAGTATGGTGCGTAATGTAATCAACACAAATATCCTTAGACAAAGCATCGATGTTTTATCCCTAGTGGCAACAAAGCACATCCACAACCTTAGAGGTTGCCTGTCACTCCCGCATTCAATGGAGGCATGAACCCACTATCGAGCATAAATACTCCCTCTTGGAGTTACAAGTATCAACTTGGCCAGAGCCTCTACTAGCAACGGAGAGCATGCAAGAACATAAACAACATATATGATAGATTGATAATCAACTTGACATAGTATTCAATAATCATCGGATCCCAACAAACACAACATGTAGCATTACAAATAGATGATCTTGATCATGATAGGCAGCTCACAAGATCTAACATGATAGCACAATGAGGAGAAGACAACCATCTAGCTACTGCTATGGACCCATAGTCTAGGGGTGAACTACTCACACATCGATCCGGAGGCGATCATGGCGATGAAGAGACCTCCGGGAGATGATTCCCCTCCCCGGCAGGGTGCCGGAGGCGATCTCCTGAATCCCCCGAGATGGGATTGGCGGCGTCGTCGTCTCTGGAAGGTTTTCCGTATCGTGGCTCTCGGTACTGGGGGTTTCGCGACGAAGGCTTTAAGTAGGCGGAAGGGTAGAGTCGGGGGCATCACGAGGGGCCCACACACCAGGGCCGCGCGGCCAGGGCCTGGGCCGCGCCGTGTGTCGCCAACTCGTGGCCCCACTTCGTATCTCCCTCGGTCTTCTGGAAGCTTCGTGGAAAAATAAGACCCTGGGCGTTGATTTCGTCCAATTCTGAGAATATTTCCTTACTAGGATTTCTGAAACCAAAAACAGCAGAAAACAAAGAATTGGCTCTTCGGCATCTCGTCAATAGGTTAGTGCCGGAAAATGCATAATAATGACATAAAATGTATATAAAACATGTGAGTATCATCATAAAAGTAGCATGGAACATAAGAAATTATAGATACGTTTGGGACGTATCAGCTTCCCTTATGCTTCACAATTGAGGCAGTAAGGAAATAGGAAAGTGGTCTAGGGTTTTGGTTATGTTTCACTAATAGAACATGGCTCTCACCTCCAAGATTAAAGGTTGGTTTGAACAAGTAAGATTTAATACTACTCTAGTATTCTCTAGGATAGACATGGCTATGGTTAGCATCTATAATCTCTCCCACTTCTAAATGTCTTGGAATATCCTAAGGTCCTACTTAAGAGATGATGATATGATCATCTAAATATATGGTTTTCCTAGGAATTCTACCTTGGTAACTTATGTAGCTTGTTCTTCTGGAAATCTGATAAACCTGCATCTTGTGGTATGCCTCCACCTCCTAGCTTCTTCATCTTGATCCTAGCTAATGTATGGGTGGTCTCAAGGTTTTGGTTTCCTTGTAATATGGTACTTGATGATCAAATGGATGAAGGGTGTGGCTCCTTTTATAGGCTTGGGCAAGCTCTAGTATCATGACACATAGGTAGGTGACTCTTGTTTTAATTTGATGAATAAGGTGCTTGGTATTCATGCCCTCATCCATAGCAATCCGTTGAGCATGAGGTGGCAAAGCTTGGGATGAAAGTCATGTAGATATTTTCATCCTATGTGGCATGATCCTTATCTTCTCATATGATTTATTTTTGGATAGCCAAGTGGCATTTGTTACTAAATATCTTGTGGATGATTTTATTATTGTGGATGAGGCACTATATCATATTTGATTGGATTTATATTATAATATTGGTGAAAAGATCAAGGTTGAAGGTTATTCCTCAATTTTGAATAGTTGGTGTTTGATTTCACCAAGGCATGATCATATGAGTTTAAAAATACTCATAGTTAGTTTTATTCAAATAGTTCGAACTATAATTCGTAATGTAAACGGATTTAGCTTTATGATTGTCGTCGTGGTGAATAGACAGATGCCATAGGATGGCTTAAGTTGGGGCCGAATGGGCGCTAGAGGATTCGGGGGAGGGTTTTTGATTAGATAGGATGAACTTCCGGATGCTTTCCTCAAGAACTTAGCCAAAGCCAGAGGTAGAAGAAGAAAGACACAAGGAAGAACTCTGCTCTAGATCTCTCTCTTCATTGATCTCAACAGGTTACAGGTTTGTGCATACAAGGTTCGTCCCTAGATAGCATGTACCCGCGTACGGGTGTGCCCCCTCTCCTTATATAGGGGAGAGGGTGGCTTACAGGGGAAGAAACCCTAGGAAACCCTAATGGCATCTTTGACTAGACAAACTACTTTACAAAGTTATTTTAATCATAAGTGACGCCGGGGTCTTCTTTAATCAGGGAGGCTGACGTCCTCCGGATGCTTTCAGCGTCATCCTCTTCTTTGTCGTCACGGCTTCGTTTAAAGCTACTTTGCTTAGCTCATCCTTGTCCTCTAGCTCTGGAGAGAATCTTTGACCAGTCTTGCCGACATGCTACAGTACACATCTTAGCGGTAGCCCGGTGTCTTCTTCATCTGGTTCCGATATACCCCTCTTGGGGATACAGGCTTAGCTTTACTTAGCCAAACACTTAACTTCGTGCTCCGGCATAAACATTAAACCGGTATCTTGATGGGTCAAACCATCCGGTTTGGCATGCCTTTGGCATACCGGGGGTCATCCCCCCAACATTAGTCCCCGAAGCTGGTATAGTCCGGTGGATTTTATCCAACGGACCATGCCAGGTTCCCATATCTTAAGGTACCGGTTTAATTTTTCCGGTGGTCAGTTTAGATCTCCCGGCATCTTTGCCGGACTCACATCTTTCTCTCTTTGCAAGGTATTTTCCGGTATCTTATCTTCCGGTATCATTGACATTAAATCCCTCCTCGGCTAAGTCGAGAATTTCTCGGGTACAGTGTCTGTCAGAGACATGCGCACTGTATCTGACGCGCCAGTGTCAGGGGTCACTTCCCTTCGGCTTCTGCGCCAACACTTATGGCGCCGCACCGGATCCCCGCTGCCGTTCCGGATCCGTGCGGCCTCCCTGTGACATTTTATTTTCCGCGCGTGTATCCTCGCGCCACGTGGCGGCCCACGAAGTGAACCGCCGTGGCCCATCGGTTGTCAGCCCACTATCTCTTTCCTATATAAGGGGAAGCGGTTCCTTCTTCCTCCTTTCTTCGCATTCTCAACTCCCTCGCGCACTTAGAGCTCTTAGCCCTCCCGTGCCCTCGCTACCTCCGTTCGTCGCTAGAGCACCGCCGCCCGGTGAACCTCCGCCGCAACTCCGCCGAGCCTCGCCAAACCTCGTTGCGCAGAGATTCACCGCAGTGCGCCTGCTGCCGCCGCGCCGCACGTTCTCCGGCGACCTCTTCTCTTTTTCTGCGTCGCCGGCCTTCCTCAACGACTACGAGCTCGCCGCACCTCCGGCGAGCCTCTCCCTCAACTTCTCCGCCGCTTCAGGTTAGGCCCGATGCGCATTTACCTCCCTCTTCTTTGCTTTTCTGATCTTGGGCCGATAGGATATTTACTTTCTCTTTTCTTTTGCTTTTCCTCTTCCTCGTAGATCTTCGCGCAAGGGTAGATCTTGGGAAATCAGTTTTTGGGTAGAATCTGGCGTCTCTCAGATTTGTATGTCTAGTGAAGAGTTTCTTTCCGAATCATCCTCCAGTAGTCACCAGAGTGAATCTTCCGACGGACTCTCAGCCGAGCTTGCTCGGATGGAATCCGATACCGGAAGAGGACAAGATGCCGGCAGCTCTAACCGAGCTTCCGGAGTAGACCTATCCGGTGTCACCCGTGGGGCCTGGAAGGGCTCTGACGTGACACAGCACGAAATCGACTGGCTGTACCGGTCAAGAAGGATACCGGAAGGAGTATCCTGCCGGCTTCCGGGCGACGAGATCGAGCCGGTACTTGAACCCGGTGAGTTCGTCGTCTTCCTTGCTCACTTCGAGCGCGGCTTCGGGCTTCCCGCTTCTGATTTTTTTCACCAGATTCTGGAATTTTACCAACTCCAGCCTCACCACCTTCCTGGCAATGCCGTTTTTTACCTTTCTTGTTATGCTACCTTCATGGAAGGCTACATCGGCCTCCGTCCCACTCGCGAGACTTTTGCTCGCTTCTTCTCTCTTCGGATTAACTCCGTCCAGGGCAAGGAAATTCCTAAGCCCAAACCCCCCGTACAATGCGGGTCTTGCATCATCGGCTCCCGCCAAGGGAGCCTCTTTTTTAAATTCTCCGGTCTCGAGTCATGCCGGTTATGGCAAGGGACCTTTTTCTACGTGCAGAACACCGGCGCCCCAGATCTCATCAATCTACCGGCTTTCAATCCGGCGCCGCCCATGAAGGTCAATTGGGGCTACCATCCTGGGACTACTCATATTGAGACGAACCGGATCGTACGCTTCATGGAGAAGCTGATGAAAGAGACAGACATCTACTCTGACGACATCATCCGCACCTTCATCTCACGCCGGGTGCTTCCCCTCAAGCGCCGGGCTCATAAAATAAGCGAAATGCACGGCCCTGGCGATCCTACCAAGATCACCGGCCTCCCTCTAAGCAAGAAGGACGTAGTCCTCAAGGCTAGGCAGATCTGCCAAACTGCCATGCCGATTGACTGGGAGTGGGGCTTCCTGCCTCTCAGCTCCACCAACCCTCCAACTGACGAAGTAAGGGATTATGCAATCCGGGTTGTTGTACCGGTAACTTTTACGTTGTGGCTAACTGACTTTCCATTCTTTTTCAGGCCAAAGAGCGCTTCCCTCGCATCGCAGCGGAGCAGCGAGGCCCTTGCCGGAAGCGGCCTCGGACACGGTGGACCGGATCCTTATATTCATTGGATCGATCTCAAGATGGGCCGCACCCACACCCGCGCCCTGCAACTTCTCATCCGAAGCTCCCGGTTCCGATGATGATGTTACTATCCTTGAGGTAGTTTTTCTCTTCCGGCTTCTTATGCTTTATTGTTATTTCCCTTCTATAGATGCTCCCTCAGCTAGCACCCAACCAGAGGTTCATGAGCATGTGGCTCCTTTGCAGGCCGAGGTTGGCCGCGAGCTCATGGAGAAACTCACCTCCAAGGGCAAGAAGAACAAGGCTCCGCCACCAGATGCCGGTTCGAGCCAAGCTCCTCCCACCAAACGCTCCCGAACGGAAGTTATTGGAGGAGAGTAGTAGCCAAGAGGCGCTACAAGGGGAAGCAGATGCCGGTCGCTTCTGGGTAAGTTTTTGTCTCTCTATTTGCTCTGTTTTACAAATCCTTCCTTCCGGTTGCTCCTTTTGATATTTTCTCTCTTTTTCTTGTTCAGCCCTACGCTCAAGCTCTCCAAGAGCGCCAGCGGCACGAGGCCTGAGAGCTCTGAGGGAACCGCAAGGACCTCAACTCCTCCTCCTCCTCACTCAAGCCCGGTACCATCTGGTACCGGCAACCCTTCTGCCTCCCCTCTGGTAGGCACCTCAAGTGCGGGGCGCGCGGCCCCTACACCTCCAAATCACCGCGCGGAGGAGGACCTCGTCTCCCCTCCAGAAACACAAGACACCGGCGCCGATTCTGAAACTGCCGGGCGGGCGGAACCTCAGGTTCCTCCCGTCCCGAAAAGAAAGAAGAAGAAGAACTCGAACTCTTCCCCCGCCAAGTCCGTGCCGGACTCTTCCGCGCCGGCAAGTTCAACCCCGGGCCAGGACGCACCTTCGCCGCCCAAGAGTTCGCCCGTGCCTCTGCCGGAAGCTCCTAACGCCGAGCTGAGCGGGGCCACGCCAACGCCGCCGCCAGGAATTGTCAAGCTCCTCAAGCCGGAACCTTTCAAGGGGAAGGCCACGGCTTCCGGCACCTCGTCCCCCGGCCCGCAGTCCTTGGTGCTGCACGTCGGCCCCGCCACAGCCGCAGCCGGAAAAAATCCTTCCGGCATCCTGGGCCGGATCACAGAGCTGAAGCGCGGAGGCCACGAGCTGGGGCACCTGCTCGAGTACGCTGAGAAGTGGAATCGAGCGGATGTGTCCGCAGCCACGCGCGGCCTGAGGAAGGACCGGCTTCCGGCGCTAGACCCCGCTGGCCCTCGGAGCATGGAGGAGCACTTCATGCGGCTACGGCGCGCGGTGAAGGAGCTTGACAATGCGTGGCACGATGCCACCAACAACGAGGTGGTAAGCTTCACCAAACTCTTTGCAAGTTTTCAACTTATGCCGGTTTTGTTCTTTCCGGATTATGTATATCTTCCCAGTCCCCGAGTTTCGTGTTGAGAGCATAGCTCTTAGCATGAAACTTAGGTAGAAACTCAAAAAACCTGCATTGCCGTCCGAGTTTCGGGTTGAGAGCAAGGCTCTTAGCGCGAAACTTAGGTAGAAACTCAAAAAACCTGCATAGCCAGTCCCCGAGTTTCGGGTTGAGAGCAAGGCTCTTAGCGCGAAACTTTGGTTAAGAACACAGAGAAACCGGCTTCTTTTCTCTAACACCTTTTCTTGAACAGAGCACGGCTGACGCCCGGAGGCACCTCTTTGAGGAGCTACTCTGGGAGCACCGGGATCTTGCTGAAGCGCACAACAAGTGCCAAGGTGAGCTTCCGTGCCTCCGGCACCTTCTTACCGGAAGCTTTTCTTTTCTAGTACTTATAAATCTTTTTTGCATAATAGCCATCCCGGAAGCTTCCATCGAAGCCCTCAAGACTCAGCTCTCTGCACTCCAAGGTACTCTTTCTTTTCCGATTAACTTGCCTCTCTTCATTTTAACCGTTGTAGTTTTGTTAACGTTTTCTTTCCGGGCTCTAGGCGAAAAAGAGCAGCTCATCCGGGAGCATCGCGAGGCTCTGGACGCCCAGGAGCTCGTGTCCAGGGGGCTAAAGGACCAGCTCATCCAACTTGGGCTCCAGCATGATAAGGCGATGAAGGCCGCCAAAGCCGCAGCTGAGGCCAGGCTGAACGAGGCCCTGGAGGATGCTAACAACTCCACCGTGGTGCTGCGGGCAGAGCTGGAGGAGGGAGCCACGGCGCGGAAAGCGGCCGAAGATCTGGCCGCCCTCCTAGAGGCAGAGCAGAAGGAGTATGACCAACTGGTCATGCAAGCGGACACGCTCGCCCTCAGTAAGTTTTTCTTCTTTCCTTTCCGGTCTTTGCTTACAAGCTTATATTTTCCGGTAGCATGTCCTTATCTTTTTTTCTTTTTGCCTTGCAGGGCTCTTTCCGGATTCACGGTTGCACGCGCGAAGAAGGTGGCCGAGCGCCGGGTTCGGCAGGCAGTTCAAGAACCCGGACCGCGCCGTGGGATCCTTATGACCATCCGGTCGCACTCTCGCGCGGGTCGCCCACATGCGCGCGGTGGACCGGAACCTTGCCGATCTGCCCGACTTGGCGATCCATCTCTTCAAGGTGCTATGGCCTGAGGAGGACGTGCCGGCAAACCTGACGCTTACCTCCGAATGCTTGAAAGGTGCCAGCCGGAGAATCCGCGAGTGGCAGTGCTCAGCGGCTCGTGCCGGAGCGGATGCGGCGCTATGCGTCGCCTGCTCCTGGTATGAAGATCTGGACTTGGACGCCCTCCACGGCATGCGCGAGAATGCTCCCACCGACATGGATCCGGTCCTCACCGTGAAGCGGCAGGATCGAGCCTACCGGATCGCAGAGTACGCCCCGGTCCGCACCTTCATCCCCCCTCCTCCCGACGTCAAGGACGACCTCAGCGACGAAGAAGAAGGAGATGATGAGGAATATGAGGATGCCGGAGCGGGCGATGCTCTGCCGGGAGCTTGTGATGCGCCTCCGGAAGCTCCATAGGCCGGTGCTGCTCCTCCCGAAGCTCCTGCTGCTTAAGTACTTCCTGTGATATGTTTGCCTGCCCTGCTTACTTCAAAACAATGCTCATCAAACCGGGGTTCATGATGTAATATAAAACTTAGCCGCTCTTTTGGCTGTGCTACAACAGTTTATGCCGGTATGTTTTACCGGTAGGTTATCAAGCTATGTTTGTCTATTCCGTTAGCACTTTGCTCATTGATTTGCTTTTATCTTGCACTGCAAAGATTCCGGAATTATTTCCGCATCCAATCCGATGCACACTTGGCTCTTTTGCTTTGGCTCTGCCTACCTTCTCTGGGCGTTTTGGCGTATGAGGCACAAAGTTCTTTTACCAAGCAAGCACTTTCTTGAACTTAGAAATAACTCGAAATTTTCGCAAAAAACCGGTTTAACCGGGGTTAGTTAAATTTTTCCGGATTGTTCATTCCCACTTCCTCTTTTCGTAGTTCACGTGCTTAATTCCTACCGGTTTATCTTGCTTGCCATGAAGCCGGGTTGCGGACAGCAGCAGAGTCGAAGACTCCGGTAGGTTTAGCACGTTACTAAACCGAAAAGAAAAAATGTTCAACAAGCAACCGGTAAACTGAAAAAATAAACATATTGCATGCAATTTTAGTAGGGGTAGTCCCCGAGATTCATTCGAGGTCCCGACATCTTTTATTCGTAGCAAATAAGGTACAAAAAGGAACTTCTTACACCACAACTTCATGAGTAGAAAGGACGTAACAGAGCTACGTTCCACGGACGCTTGGTCTCCTCTCCGGATCTGTCCGCCTTTCCTTTTTTCCATTCCTGTGCATCGATCAGGTAATAGGCATCATTGTGGAGAGATTTGCTCACAAGGAAAGGTCCCTCCCATGGGGGTGAGAGCTTATGCCAGCCTTCAGTGCGCTGCACTAGGCGCAACACCAGATCTCCTTCCCGGAACACCCTCGGGTTAACCTTCCGGCTATGATAGCGTCTGAGGTTTTGCTGGTAAATGGCTGTTCTTGCCAATGCCAATTCTCTTGCTTCTTCTAGCAAGTCCACATCGTTTTCTCGGGCCTCTTTTACCTCTTGTTCGGTATAGAGCTGCACTCTTGGTGAATCATGGAGAATGTCGGTTGGTATGACCGCTTCTGCTCCATAAACCATGAAGAATGGAGTGTATCCGGTAGACCGGTTTGGAGTCGTTCTTATGCTCCACAGCACTGATGGTAGCTCCTCGAGCCAACACCCCGGTGACTTTTCCACCGCCTCGATGAGTCTTGGTTTGATACCGGAAAGTACCAAGGCATTTGTTCTTTCCACATGGCCATTGCCTTGTGGGTGTGCCACTGAGCACAAATCCAACCGGATATTGTTATCCTCACAAAATCTTTTGAACTCACCTTGAGCAAAGTTTGTTCCATTGTCAGTGATAATGCTATGCGGGTAGCCATACCGCAAGATAACATCTTTTAAGAACTTCACCGATGTGCGCCCATCACATTTTGCAATAGGTTTCACTTCCAGCCACTTGGTGAACTTGTCCACCATAACCAAGATGTGGGTCATATTTCCCCTTGCAGTTTTGAATGGGCCAACCATGTCAAGGCACCAAACAGCAAACGGCCAAGTTAGCGGTATGGTTTTTAAACCGGCTACTGGGGTATGATTTTGCTTGGCGTACCTCTGGCACCCATTGCATTTTCTTACCAAATCTTCAGCATTTTCCAAAGCTGTGGGCCAATAGAACCCATGCCGGAATACTTTTGCTACCAGCGCCCTTGACGAAGCGTGGTGCCCACATTCTCCATGGTGAATCTCCGCAAGCATTTCTTTTCCTTCTTCCGGTTCCACACACCTTTGAAGGACACCGGTAACACTTCTCTTGTACACCTCGCCATTGATGATGGTGTATGATTTGGACCTCCTCTGGATCCTTCTGGACTCATTTTCCTCAACCGGCAAGGTGCCGTTGATCAGGAATTCCTTAATAGGTTTGACCCAAGATGGTGCCTCTCGAACCAGGAACACCGGTACATCTATCTCCATGTTATCCACCAGCATTGTTTCCTGCGGTATGGACACAGAAGTCCCCGAGTTTACCGGAACAGTCCCCGAGTTTGCCGGAACAGTCCCTGGGTTTCCTTCATCGATATCCATTGGTGCAACATGTGACTCCGGTACGAAAATGGACTCCGATTCCGGACTTGGTTTGATTGATGGGACTCTTAAGTGTGCCAAGGCTATTCCGGGAGGAATTTCTTGCCTAGATGAGCCTAGCTTGGACAAAGCATCTGCGGCTTCATTTTCCCCTCGAGGCACATGGTGAAACTCACAGCCTTCGAAGAAGCCGGCAATCTTTTGCACGTGAAACCGGTATGAAGCCATGTTGGCATCTTTTGCGTCCCAATCTCCGGAACATTGTTGCACTACAAGATCTGAGTCTCCGTAGCAAATGATCCGGTGTGCACCGATTTCTTTTGCGACCTTAAGTCCATGAATCAGAGCCTCGTACTCAGCAACATTGTTTGATTCCCTGAAATGTACTTGCAAAACATACCGGAGATGATCTCCCTTAGGTGAGGTAAGTACCACACCGGCACCTAGACCCTCTTTAAGTTTGGATCCGTCAAAGTGCATCTTCCAGTATTCTATCCTTTGGTCTGGTGGCTTGTATTGCATTTCCGCCTGATCAACCAGGAAATCAGCTAAGGCTTGCGATTTTATGGCATCTCTTCTTTCATACACCGGTACATATGGTGATATCTGGATTGCCCACTTTTCAATCCTACCGCTAGCATCTTTGTTGCACATGATATCGGAAATGGGTGCCTCACTCACCACCTTCATGGGGTGCTCCTCAAAGTAATGCTTAAGCTTTGTGGCGGCCATGAACACGCCATAAGTCATTTTCTGGAAATGCGGGTAGTTTTGTTTTGAGAGGGAGAGCACCTCGCTCAGGTAATATACCGGCCTCTGCACGGTTTTTTCTTCCTCTTCTCTTTCCACTACCACTACAACACTTACAACCCGGTTGGTTGCTGCTATGTACAACAACATGGGTTCCCTTTCCAAAGGTGAAGCCAGTATTGGTGCAGTGGCTAGCATTGTTTTTAGCTCTTTAAATGATGCGTCTGCCTGAGGGGTCCAGACGAACGTATCGGATTTTTTCATGAGAGCATAGAGTGGTAGAGCCTTTTCTCCCAACCTACTTATGAACCGGCTTAGCGATGCCAAGCTTCCGGTAAACTTTTGCACGTCCTTGAGATCTCGCGGTATAGTCATTCTTTCGATTGCCCGGATTTTTACCGGATTAACCTCAATGCCCCGGCTTGATACGAGAAAGCCAAGCAGTTTGCCGGCGGGAACACCGAAGGTACATTTTGCCGGATTGAGTTTCATCCGGAATCTTCTTAAGTTATCAAATGTTTGCCGGAGATCGTCGATTAAGGTTTCTTTTGCCTTAGTTTTTACCACGACATCGTCCACATAGACTTGCACATTTTTTCCGATTTGATCAAACAAACATTTTTGCATACAACGCTGGTACGTTGCACCAGCGTTGCGCAAACCGAAAGGCATAGTGACATAGCAATAAGCCCCGTGCGGGGTAATGAACGCAATTTTTATTTGATCTTCCTTTTTCAAGGGAATTTGGTGGAAACCGGAATAAGCATCCAGGAAAGACAACAACTCACACCCAGCAGTAGAATCAATCACTTGATCGATCCGGGGTAAGGGGAAAGGATCTTTTGGGCAAGCTTTGTTCAGGTTGGTGTAGTCGATGCACATGCGCCACACCTTTGGAGCTTTTGCTTCGAGGTTCTCTTCTTTCTTCTTTTCGACCAGCACCGGATTGGCTAGCCACTCAGTATGCAGCACTTCCACGATGAAACCGGCAACCAACAACTTTGTCACTTCTTCTCCAATGATTTTCCTCCTATCCTCAGCAAACCGGCGTAAAGGTTGTCGCACCGGCTTCGCATCCTTCCGGACATTCAAAGAGTGCTCAGCCAGCTCCCTCGGAACACCTACCAAGTCATCAGTAGACCAGGCAAAGATATTCCGATTCTCGCGAAGGAAGCTGACGAGCGCGCATTCCTATGCCTCACTGAGGCCGGCACCGATACGAACGGTACGCTCAGGGTAAGCTGGATCCAGCACGATGTCCTTTGTTTCTTTTTTTCGGCTTGAACATCGGTGTGCCCAAGTTTGCACTCATTGCCGCTAAGCTCAACTGTGAAGACTGAGCCAGCGCAACCGCAGTTTGCATCCTCCTCTTTTCCTCTGCAATCACCAGTGACTCTGCCAGGTTTGATCCGGCGGAAGCAGTTTCCAGCGAAATCTTGTAGTTTCCCACCACAGTTAAGGGTCCACGAGGTGCCGGCATCTTCATCTTGAGATAGGCCGTGTGAGTCGAGGCCATGAAAGCTGCCAATGCCGACCTCCCCAGCAATGCATGGTAAGGACTATCTAGGTCCACCACCTCGAACTCAATGTTTTCAACCCGGCAATTGTCACGTCCTCCAAACGACACATCCACCCGGACTTTTCCCACTGGCGCGCAGGACAAGCCCGGAACGATTCCGTGGAAAGTTGTACGAGTTGGCTGAAGCATGTTTTCTGTTATGCCCAGCATATGCATGGTGTGCCGGAACATGATGTTTATGCTGCTTCCATTGTCTATCAGCACTTTGCTGAACCTGACTCGAGTCGTTGGCCCCTGCATGATTGGGTCCAACACAAGAGCATAACCACCCGGATTAGGCATTACCTTGGGGTGATCCTTGAACGACCAGGAGATCTCTTGATCTGACCATAGCATGTACTTTGGTACTGCCGGCATCACAGCATTCACTTCCATGGAACGGCGATGTAGGCTCTGCCGGTCGGTTGGCTCAGTGACGAACACAACACAGCACACGTCCGGATCCTTGTAAATGTTCCGACCCAAAGGTGCCGGTGGAGGTGGTTGGCCATTGCCTTCTCCCACCTGATGGACTTGCTGGTACTGCTGCCTGTTTGGCTGAGGCTGTACCGGTAGAGCATTTGCTCCGGTAAGCGGTGGTGGTGGTGGTAATTGATGCTGATGCAGCATATCTTGAGATGGTGGTAGCATAGTGGAGCACCCTTGTGCCTGCGCATCTTTTACTGCTCCCTTGAGCATCAAGTACTTGGTCCAAGAACAGTCTTTCGTCAGATGATTCGACGGGTGAGCCGGATTCGGAGTGTGCCATCGACAAGGTTGATCCATCGCGGCTTCCATGGTATATTTCACAGGTTCCTGCCAATTCTTTTTCTGGCCCCAGGGTTTCTTTTCGACCCATTGTTTCTTAGGACCCGCCCATGGCTGTGATCCGGTTTTCTGCCTCTGGCTGCCGCTGGCATCAGAGTTATCTTGCACAGCAGCAACTTGCTGTGGACCGTACCTTCGATCCGGGAATTCTTCCCTTCTCTTGTTGTGTCGGTTATCCCGGTTTTGCTCTTGACGCTGCTGAGGCGGGTTTGATTGTTCCGGCTCAGCTTGTACCGCCGGTTGCAATGGGTCTCCCAATGCGTAGTTATCTGCCACACGTATCATTTCCGCCAGAGTTACCGGCATGTTTCGCTGCAGCTTTTGCCACAACGGCGAACCTCTACGGCATCCATTGCAATACCAAGCAATGGCTTGTGCCAGGTAATCCTGGTCTGTTTCCTGTGGGCGCTGCACGCACAAGGCGAGCTGCTGAGGCCTGTTGGGCCTCCGGTATGTGCTGGTGAAATTACTCACAAAAGCTTCCTCAAAGTCCAACCAACCGTTTATGCTTCCTGTCGGCAAGTTGTTCAGCCAGATTCGTGCCAGTCCCACCAGGAATGATGGTATAATTCTCACGGCCCAACGCCGATTTCCTCCTCCAGTTACGCTTCCTCCGCCACCAGCGACGTATACCGCGGTCACGTAATCCGCGAGCCAGTCTTCCGGCTTAGTGGTGCCATCATATGTTTTTGTGTCACGGGGCAACTGGAAGTTGCGAACTGGTGGTTCCTCTTTCATGATCCTTGGACCAAAACATTTTGGGCCCGGAGGACCTTCTGCCTCGATTATTTCTGACAAATACACTCTGTCCAGACGGTGCCTCGCATCCCGTTCTGGTAGGTGTCTTTCTCCCACGCGTTCTCCCAATGGGTTCTGGTGTGCCGTGAGTCTTGTCGAATCAGCCTCATCGTAACGTTCCGGTACCGCGGCCCTTGCCTGCCGGTACCTTGGGGGAAGTGTCTCCTCCTCTTCATACGCTGCCCTTGCAGCTCGATAATTTTGCCCGGTTTCATATCTACCGGCATGATTGTTTCCGGCATAGCCTCCTTTGGCGTAGCCTCGATCTGCCCCTTGGCTTTTCCTACCGGCATCGTGTTTCCCGGCTTGTTGTTTTCCGGCAAGGACCGGATCATACACAGTCATCTGCTGCGCATTCATCTCTTTTTCTCTTCTTCTGTCCGGATGGGGGGACGATGCCTGCCCATGGGACTTGCTTCCGGCATTCTTTGTTGAACGCGCGGATTTTGAGGCCACAACCTTGTTCAGCCTAGCAAGCTGCTCAGCATTTTGCTGCTCGATGGTTTCAAGCAACTCTCTAACACGCTCTTGCTGTTTTGCCAAAGCCTCTCCGGAAAGCGAATCACACAGCTCTACTGCAGCCTTAGCAGCTTTTATGGTTTTATCCGGACTACTGTACTTAGGTTTCTCTACGATGCTCACAGATGCAGAGGTACTTTTGCCGGCAAGAATTTCCTTACGCAAATCCTGATCTAGATTGCGAGCCTTAAGTCGGTTTTCCTGCATCCTAGCAGCATGAGCGCTAACTGAAGCAAAGCCATGGGCATCGTTATACTCACGTAGGGTTAGGTTCAGCTCGCGCTGCGCCCGGACGATGTCGGCGCCATTCCCGAGCAGCTTCTGGCGTTGCACCTCCAGCTCCGCCTGAGCCGTTGCCGGGTCGATGTTCTGCGCGATGGGCGTTGCCAGCACGTTCATCGCCGCTTGAAGTGGTGTCTCCGGTGGTGCGGAAGATGCTCCCGCAGCGCCCGCGTCGCGCTCCAGCGGTGGCTTGGCCGGACGGGTCGATGCCGCACGGCCAGCACCTTCATCCGCAGCTTCCTTGCCTGCGCCGACCGCGCCAGTCATCATTACCTCCACGCTGCCGGCAGCGCGGCCAGCACAGAGCCACCTTGGCTGGTCCGGCGCCACCAGCACCGGCGAGAGGCGCTGGCGCACAGGGACAGTGCCGAAGTAGACACGGTGGCTGCCGAACTCGATGACGCGGCCGTTCTTGGGGAAGATGCTGCCATTGGCGAAGCAGCCCGCGCTGCACGAGCGCAGACACCGTCCGCTCGCCGGCGACGTCAAGGATGCCCGCCCGAATGTGAACTCCAGCAAGCGCCACTTCATGCCCCACGGTGGGCGCCAACTGTCGTCGTGGTGAACAGACAGATGCCATAGGATGGCTTAAGTTGGGGCCGAATGGGCGCTAGATAGGCTGCCCTAGGGTTTTTGATTAGATAGGATGAACTTCCGGATGCTTTCCTCAGGAACTTAGCCAAAGCCAGAGGTAGAAGAAGAAAGACACAAGGAAGAACTCTGCTCTAGATCTTTCTCTTCATTGATCTCAACAGGTTACAGGTTTCTGAATACAAGGTTCGCCTCTAGATCGATCGTCCGTTCTCTCATCGTCCCGTAATGGGATGTGCCCCCTCTCCTTATATAGGGAAGAGGGTGGCTTACAGGGGAAGAAACCCTAGGAAACCCTAATGGCATCTTTGACTAGACAAACTACTTTACAAAGTTACTT
>NC_061513.1:51350805-51369548 GCF_022539505.1 Lolium rigidum | reverse complement strand
GCTTTGAACACCATTGTTGCTAATGATATGGAAAATTCTAAGCTTGGGGAAGGCTGGCTTGGATGAGCATGATATTTTTAGTCCCCCAAGCATTGAGGAGAAAATTTACTTTGATGATACTTTGCCTCCTATTTATGATGATTATAATGATAGTGGTCTTTTGGTGCCACCTACTATGGAGAGTAAATTTTGTTGTGATTATACTATGCCTCCTACACTTGATGAGAATAATAATGATAGCTACTTTGTTAAATTTGCTCCCACTACAACTAATAAAATTGATTATGCCTATGTGGAGAGTAATAATTTTATGCATGAGACTCATGATAAGAATACTTTATGTGATAGTTATATTGTTGAGTTTGCTCATGTTGCTACTGAAAGTTATTATGAGAGAGGAAAATATGGTTGTAGAAATTTTTCATGTTACTAAAATGCCTCTCTATGTGCTGAAATTTTTGAAGCTACACTTGTTTTATCTTCCTATGCTTGTTACTTTGCTCTTCATGAACTTGTTTATTTACAAGATTCACATGCATAGGAAGCATGTTAGACTTAAATGTGTTTTGAATTTGCCTCTTGATGCTCTCTTTTGCTTCAAACACTATTTCTTGCGAGTGCATCATTAAAACTGCTGAGCCCATCTTAATGGCTATAAAGAAAGAACTTCTTGGGAGATAACCCATGTGTTTATTTTTCTACAGTACTTTATTTTATATTTGTGTCTTGGAAGTTGTTTACTAATGTAGCAACCTCTCCTTATCTTAGTTTTGTGTTTTGTTGTGCCAAGTAAAGTCTTTGATAGTAAAGTGAATACTAGATTTGGATTACTGCGCAGAAACAGATTTCTTTGCTGTCACGAATCTGGGTCTAATTCTCTGTTGGTAACTCAGAAAATTAAGCCAATTTACGTGAGTGATCCTCAGATATGTACGCAACTTTCATTCAATTTGGGCATTTTCATTTGAGCAAGTCTGGTGCCCTAATAAAATCCATCTTTACGGATTTATCTTTTTGACAGATTCTGCCTTTTATTTCGCATTGCCTCTTTTGCTATGTTGGATGAATTTCTTTGATCCATTAATGTCCAGTAGCTTTATGCAATGTCCAGAAGTGTTAAGAATGATTGTGTCACCTCTGAACATGTTAATCTTTATTGTGCACTAACCCTCTAATGAGTTGTTTCGAGTTTGGTGTGGATGAAGTTTTCAAGGGTCAAGAGAGGAGGATGATATACTATGATCAAGAAGAGTGAAAGCTCTAAGCTTGGGGATGCCCCGGTGGTTCATCCCTGCATATTTCAAGAAGACTCAAGCATCTAAGCTTGGGGATGCCCAAGGCATCCCCTTCTTCATCGACAACATTATCGAGTTCCTCCCTTGAAACTATATTTTTATTCGGTCACATCTTATGTACTTTACTTGGAGCGTCTTTGTGCTTTTATTTTTGTTTTTGTTTTGTTATTTTCATTCTCTGAATAAATACATGCTTGTGTGGGAGAGAGACACGCTCCGCTGGTTCGTATGAACACTTGTGTTCTTAGCTTTTAATGTTCATGGCGAAGGTTGAAACTGCTTCGTTAATTGTTATATGGTTGGAAACGGAAAATGCTACATGTAGTAATTGGTATGATGTCTTTAATAATGTGATACTTGGCAATTGTTGTGCTCATGTTTAAGCTCTTGCATCATATACTTTGCACCCATTAATGAAGAAATACATAGAGCTTGCTAAAATTTGGTTTGCATAATTGGTCTTTCTAAGGTCTAGATAATTTCTAGTAAAGAGTTTGAACAACAAGGAAGACGGTGTAGAGTCTTATAATGTTTACAATATGTCTTTTATGTGAGTTTTGCTGCACCAGTTCATCCTTGTGTTTGTTTCAAATAACCTTGCTATCCTAAGCCTTGTATCGAGAGGGAATACTTCTCATGCATCCAAAATCCTTGAGCCAACCACTATGCCATTTGTGTCCACCATACCTACCTACTACATGGTATTTCTCCGCCATTCCAAAGTAAATTGCTTGAGTGCTACCTTTAAATAATTCAAAATTTATCACCTCTTATTTGTGTCAATGTTTTATAGCTCATGAGGAAGTATGTGGTGTTTTATCTTTCGATCTTGTCATTTACTCTTGACAGACTTTCACAATGGACTAGTGGCTTCATCCGCTTATCCAATAATTTTGCAAAAAGAGCTGGCAATGGGGTTCCCAGTCCCGATTAATTAACTTGCATTAATAATTCTCTTCACATGTTTTGCTCTGATTCATCAGTAAGCAACTTAATTTTGCAAATAGACACTCCTTCATGGTATGTGATTGTTGGAAGGCACCCGAGGATTCGGTTAGCCATGGCTTGTGTAAGCAAAAGGTTGGGAGGAGTGTCAACCATAAATAAAACTAAAATACATGTGTAAACAAAAGAGAAGAGGGATGATCTACCTTGCTGGTAGAGATAACGTCCTTCATGGGAGCCGCTCTTGAAAGTCCGGTTGATAAGGTAGTTAGAGTACCCATTACCATTCGTTGACAACAACAAACACCTCTCAAAACTTTACTTTTATGCTCTCTATATGTTTTCAAAATAAAAGCTCTAGCACAAATATAGCAATCGATGCTTTCCTCCTTGAAGGACCTTTCTTTTACTTTTATGTTGAGTCAGTTCACCTATTTCTCTCCACCTCAAGAAGCAAACACTTGTGTGAACTGTGCATTGATTCCTACATACTTGCATATTGTACTTGTTATATTACTCTATGTTGACAAATATCCATGAGATATACATGTTACAAGTTGAAAGCAACCGCTAAAACTTAATCTTCCATTATGTTGCTTCAATGTCTTTACTTTAAATTATTGCTTTATGAGTTAACTCGTATGCAAGACTTATTGATGCTTGTCTTGAAAGTGCTATTCATGAAAAGTCATTGCTTTATGATTCAGTTGTTTACTCATGTCATTACCATTGTTTTGATCGCTGCATTCATTACATATGTTTACAATATGATCAAGTTTATGATGGCATGTCACTTCAGAAATTATCTTTGTTATCGTTTTACCTGCTCGGGACGAGCAGAACTAAGCTTGGGGATGCTGATACGTCTCCGACGTATCGATAATTTCTTATGTTCCATGCCACATTATTGATGATATCTACATGTTTTATACACATTATATATCATATTTATGCGTTTTCCGGAACTAACCTATTGACGAGATGCCGAAGGGCCAGTTCCTGTTTTCTGCTGTTTTTGGTTCCAGAAATCCTAGTAAGGAAATATTCTCGGAATCGGACGAAATCAAGACCCAAGCATACTATTTTTCCACGAAGCTTCCAGAACACCCGGGAAGGACCAGAGGGGGGCCACAGGCCCACTGGACCATAGGCCGGCGCGGCCTGGGTGTGGCCCGCGCCACCCTATGGTGTCGCCGCCTCTTCGACCCTCTGACGCCGCCTCTTCGCCTATTTAAGCCTCCTCGACCTAAAACCTCGATACGAAAAAGCCACGGTACGAGAAACCTTCCAGAGCCGCCGCCATCGCGAAGCCAAGATCTGGGGGACAGGAGTCTCGTTCCGGCACGCCGCCGGGCGGGGAAGTGCCCCGGAAGGCTTCTCCATCGACACCACCGCCATCTTCATCAACGCTGCTGTCTCCCATGAGGAGGGAGTAGTTCTCCATCGAGGCTCGGGGCTGTACCGGTAGCTATGTGGTTCATCTCTCTCCTATGTGCTTCAATACAATAATCTCATGAGCTGCCTTACATGATTGAGATTCATATGATGATGCTTGTAATCTAGATGTCATTATGCTAGTCGAGTGAGTTTTACTTATGTGATCTCCGGAGACTCCTTGTCCCACGTGTGTAAAGGTGACAGTGTGTGCACCGTGTGGGTCTCTTAGGCTATATTTCACAGAATACTTATTCACTGGTTATGAATGACGTAGTGAAGTGCTTATTTATATCTCTTTATGATTGCAATGTGTTTTGTATCACAATTTATCTATGTGCTACTCTAGTGATGTTATTAAAGTAGTTTATTCCTCCTCGCACGGTGTAATGGTGACAGTGTGTGCATCCGTGTTAGTACTTGGCGTATGCTATGATTGTGATCTCTTGTAGATTATGAAGTTAACTATTGCTATGATGGTATTGATGTGATCTATTCCTCCTACATAGTGTGAAGGTGACAGTGTGCATGCTGTGTTAGTACTTGGTTTAGTCGTGTTGATCTTTCATGCACTCTAAGGTTATTTAAATATGAACATTGAATTGTGGAGCTTGTTAACTCCGGCATTGAGGGTTCGTGTAATCCTACGCAATGTGTTCATCATCCAACAAAAGAGTGTAGAGTATGCATCTATCTATTCTGTTATGTGATCAAAGTTGAGAGTGTCCACTAGTGAAAGTCTAATCCCTAGGCCTTGTTCCTAAATATCGCTATCGCTGCTTGTTTACTCGTTTTACTCACGTTACTATCGCTACCATATTACCACCATCAACTACACGCCAGCAAGCACTTTTCCGGCACCGTTGCTACTCGCTACTATTTATTCATACCACCTGTATTTCACTATCTCTTCGCCGAACTAGTGCACCTATTAGGTGTGTTGGGGACACAAGAGACTTCTTGCTTTGTGGTTGCAGGGTTGCATGAGAGGGATATCTTTGACCTCTTCCTCCCTGAGTTCGATAAACCTTCGGTGATCCACTTAAGGGAAAACTGCTGCTGTTCTACAAACCTCTGCTCTTGGAGGCCCAACACTGTCTACAAGAATAGAAGCTCCCGTAGACATCACGCCATGTTTCGGTCGCGCCGGTGATGACCCAATACTGTCGGTGTAGGAAAAAAATAGTGCGCCGGGGATAAGGCTGAACCAGGTCCGGGCCAAACTGAAAATTGCAGCTCCCCTTACTGCCGGCGCACCACCATGTTGGTGCGCCGGTGGTAATTTGCTTACCACCGGCGCACCTACATGGTGGTGCGCCGGCAGTAAGAGGAGCTGCAATTTTCAGTTCCCCAATCCCCCCCCACCCCCCTGGACCGCCTTTTCAGTTTTCGAAAAAATAAAAGAAAATGATAGAAAATTCAAAAAATGAAATCCTTTGAAATGCCCATGTAATATATCATCTAGGTTTAGTGAAAATTTTAAAAAATGAATTTTGATATATTATGTGAAATGGCGTCATCTTTCGGTAAAACGGGATTTCTGGTTGCATACGACCTCCGATGAAAAAAAAATTATCAAAATCTATCTACGCGAAATTTTCTATCCGAATTCAACCACCTACGGTCGTTTGGACAAAAAATGGATTCGTCAATTGAAAAACAGAAACAGAACGTTTTTCATGTTTTAGATTTTGATGAAAAAAATAAAAAATTACCCCCAGCGCACCGCCATATTGGTGCGCCGGCAGTAACTTAGGATATATATGCCAACCCAGCCCGGCGCACCTTCTCTCTCTTTCATTTCCCCCATCTTCTCTTTCACTTCTTCTCCTCCTCCTCTCTTCCTCCCTCCGGCCACCTTCTCTTCTCCTCCACTTTTCCCCCTCTTCTACCTTCTTACCCCTCTAATCCCTCCCTCCGGCGAGCACCTCCTCAAGCTACTCACCGGAGCACCTCCTCAAGCTACTCACCGGAGCACCTCCTCAAGCTACTCACCGGCGAGAACCTCCTCAAGCATCTCGTCGGCGAGCACCTCCTCAAGCATCACCTCCTCTCACCCCTGGTCCGGCCACCTCCTCTCACCCCGACGACCACCGACGACCACCGACGACCACACCGGTAACCACCTCCTCTTTGTAAGCAGATGACCACGGTGGCGGCGGTACATCTCCAAGGCACGACCTAGAACTTGACTGACCGACCTAGAACTCGACCGACCTAGATCTAGATCTAGATCTAGATCTAGATCTGCTATTTTTTGAATCCTGGAAAACATACCGCCGGCGCACTAGGCTGGTGCGCCGGCGATAATTCGAGTTACCGTCGGCGAACTAGATGGTGCACCGGCAATAAGCCTTTACCACCGGCCCTGTTCCCACCGGCGGGCGCTGGTGCGCCGGCAGTAGTGCTTTTTGGTGCGCCGGCAGTAAGCCTTTCCCTAGTAGTGTGTGGTGGGTCTAACGATCCTCACCGAGTCCCGGCGGCGTGGCGGAAGGTATGGTAGCCGGCAATGGTCGGTTGGTGGCATGTTAACGCATGGCCATCCTGGTTTTCGCCGGTGGAGGGTCGGCCAGCTGCAAGGCGTTGCCCATTTGCTTGGTGTCACTGATTTACCTCGGTCGGCCTAGGATGGTCGGCAGCGTTGGGGCCCGACCTGAATAATGGTGGCGGTCCTATGGGTCTCTCTTGTGTGAAGATGAAGACCTCCTGAGGCATGTCCGTCTTGATCTGGCCGAAGTGATGAGTTTCGGAAGGCTCCGCCAGTGAATATAACAGTGCACCTTATGCCTGGAGTTCGCTGGATCGGGTGGTATTCGGTCGTGCCAACCCATGTGAAGCTCTGTTCTGTGTTGTCATCAAGTGACATTGATCCATGGTGAAGTCAGAAAAAGAGAACATCATGAACGCCGGATTGGAGGACTAGCTACGGGAGGTTCAATTCTCTACGCTGTTGAGGGACTTGTTTGATGTTCCGGGCTTCGCAAGAGTGGTATGTAAGTTGGGGCGGCAATGCAGGTGAAGTTCAGAGTCCTGCCTTTCAGGGTGAAAATCAAGGTCTTGCCTTAATTGATTGTGTCTGACAACAACTTTGTTGAAAGCATTATTTTGAGAGTGGAAACTATCTTCAGGATGAAAAACTAAGATCTTTGAAACTATCTTTATTGCCTACGTGGCATCCAAGTCAGCAAGCTCTAGTTTCTATCTCTGCCAAAATAATGTCATATGGACAGAAAAATGTGAGCCTGGCACACTTTGAACCATTTGGGTTACTCTATACAAAGCCTAGCGGGTTATATGAGCGTTGTTAGTAAAGTTGGATTGCCAAAACGAGTGCATGGTGCGATCTAGTGGCCGGTTTTTTTTATGTTGATCATGTGCTGACAATACGCATTGATGCTACCTTTGTTCCATATAGAAGTCGCACCGTATACCTTTTTTTGTACGTCAAGCAGTAGCAAAATTTATAGAAAACCTATCAACGTCTAGAAAAATAAATAGAAATAATATTGAAATGATTGTGATACAGAAATGACCAGGCTCATGGCTCTGTTGTTAATTTTGTTTTTCGGCAATTTGTTGCATGTTATGGAGTAATTAGGACTTTTCTGAAATAAGTTTATTTGATAGTGCAAGAAAACAACATAAATGAAGTACACAGTAATTTGGTGGCGATGATGAAAAGCTTTACAACAAAAAAGTTTAGTTGTTTTTCTTTTGTCCTTCAAACTATATGTAACGAAAAAGGAAGGATGAATACATCAACAGGAGGGAGGTGGCGTTTTGACTCATAGGAGCAAATGCTTCCATTATACAAAATAATTAAAAAACAATTTTAAAAATGTCAAAAATTTCTGACATAAATTTTTTGGTGTACATCGTGACATTCTTTGTTAGTGCACAAGTTTTCATGGAGAAACAATATTTTATGTGGCGTGTACAAAAAAGACAAAAAAATATCCTGTACGTAGTCGTGTTATAGCATCAAAATTTGTCTTTTTTACGGCAGCCACAAATTTTTTTAGTTTCTTTTGAAAACTTGTGCACGAACATAAAATGTGTAGATGTACATGAAAATTTTTACTTTAGAATTTTTTGAAACTTCGAAATGTAGATTCACATAATGGGAGCAAATGCTCCTATGAGCTAAAGTGAATATCCCCAACAGGAGTACTTATTTATTGTATTGAGTATTCATTGCTACACCCTCCGTTACTAAATGCAAGACATTTTGGGGAGCTCAATTTAAACTCCCAAGAAATCTTATATTTAGGAAACACTAGACCATGAATGCGCACGTTGTTGCACCCGTCCATATTTAAAAAAAAAGATTTAGCGTAAGTGTATATACAATTTTTTCTTTCTTCAAATAAAATATTAGAGAATTAGTCCCTCAATTTTAAAATTCTTGTCGTGTGGTCTTAGTTAAAATTAGAACTAACAAGATGATACGAATTATGAAATGGAGTGTACTTTTTATGTGGGTATAATGGGCTGCAGCTGGCTTCTGACTGGGCCTTAATAGTTTGGTCTGTGAACGTATTTTTGAAGTTTAAAGCAAATATGATATATGTCCAATAGGAAACATGTGACCGCTTGAATAATTCAAGATAGAAAAATATGAACCTCGGTAACCGTCCTTCCCATAAACTGAATTTAAAGCAAATAGTACCGTGGACATCATGAAACATGTGAAGTTTGAATTGTGCAAGATAGAATATCTCAATATAGGTCGTAGGTCCTAATTGTGACTTCTTAGAACTGACAACATAAATGCCAACATTTTCTATCTTGTATTTGCAAACAGAGCTTGGCTCTGGTGGTTAGGTCCCTTGTGGAGAAACCAGCCCACCTAGATTCAAGTCCTAGACTTGGCATGGGTGTTTGCATTTAACTGGATTTATTCCAGGATTTAGTCGGTGATATGCTTTCAGTGGTAGGTGACGTGCCCGTCAACAGCAAGGCGTCAGTGGTGACTTCGTCAATCTTAAGATATGCCGGCTCAGTCCCTCGGAGGTACTCATAGGGGTAGGGTATGCGTGCATGCGTTCATAGGGTATTTGTACGTGCGTGTTTGTGAGCGTCTGCGTTGTACTGTGTTCTAAAAAAAAGGTTGCATATGACATTTGACATGTGCCAAGTTGTAATACTTCATATCCATGAGTTCCAGTACTGACTTGGGTGAAATATACATAACATAGAACACCTGAAAATAAATTCAGGAATATAATCAGATCAGTCTCATTACCAAACCTCATTGCCATCACCAAAGCAACCACATCTTCTATAGTAGCACAACCAAACCTGAATGTGGACAACTATAATATAGGAGTTTAAACATAATCATCCATCCACTATCATCAATGGTAATTTAGACAGTAAGTTTCTTACCCGCTCCATTCATTAGGATCCAGACTTTTAACCTGCAAGCGTAAACTACTACAGATTAGATAGACAAGACGAACATGGATAAACAAAATCTTATCGTAATCAGCTTTCATTTTTTTTCGTTTTGAAAGAACGAATGCTAACAGTACTACCAGTTCTAACAAAATGGTCCTCTAGTTTGGCTCTGTCATATTACGTGTATGGTGTTGTTTTAGCAATATCTTTCGGATAATTTTACCCCTGCTAGATTGTTTCATATATCTGTCAGATAAGCCATGAATATCCTTGACATTTTTGTAACAAGATTAAATAGTTACAATTTGGACCACATGAAGCGAGCTGTTCCACATTCACGGCAGATCCAAACCAACCGCATGAGGCTGCTACCTAGCCAAAAGCTATGGATACCGAGTGAGGTTATAAAGGGGAGATCGAACCTCAAAATTGAATCCATGGAAGATTTTTGGTCATAAATCCTTACCGAGATGGCAAAGCAACACATGCTATGGAGAAAATATAGAGGAAGAACAATGGTGAAAATCAACAAATGACTCCAAAATCTAGATTCCAAGAGTTTCTCTCACTTAGAGGAGGAATTGATTCGTGGAGATTGTAGATCTAGATCACCTCTTTTAAATACCTCAAGAAAATGTAAGAATCATGGGAGGAAGAAGGGATCCCATATATAGTCCAAAGATAAAGCTAGCCGTTTGAGGACAAAGTCGGGCAACTCGGCAGCCAGCTTGGCAGGGTCATGCTAGAGACCGGACCGACCGGCAACACACCCGGCAGGCCTGGCTAGGGACCGGGCTACCCGGCAGCAGCACCCGGTAGGCCGGGCTATATGCCATGCTACCCGGTAGCAGCACCCGGCAGGCCAGGTTCTACGTCGGCTTGCTAGACTTTGCTCAAAAGACCTCTTTTCTCTGAGAACTTAAAACTCTCTCACGATGTTCCCGAACTCCGATTGAGATGAAGCCAGTTTTGATGGAAAGATAACGATGAATAGAACCTCAATTTTTTTTTGGAAATATTGAGACTCCTCACATAATGCTTTTAGATGATTTTAGAGAGGGAGCTTCCCAACATCAAGAAACAGTAAAGACATCGAAACTCGAAAACGCAATAGAAGATGCATACGGATTCCGTTTTCGATGAACTTCGGCTTGTTGAAATTCTAGCAACAAGCTCAAGAAACTCACACAGATAAACACCGAGAAGCAACAATAATATAGGGATGCAAAGTATGCAAAAGTATTGAGCTCCTTAAGAAGATGCGATCAAGTTACTCAACTAAAAGTCCCTCTTGATAGTGCAGCTATCTATCATATAACCCGGTCTCCCAACAACCACCTTGAGAACGGTAAAAGGGAAACCTAGCAAGGCCATACCTGATCATATATCCCGCTTGATCTTGACAACAATGCTTCAAACTCCACTCAAGATGCAAAGCCTCACTTGATCGTTGTTTCTTCGTGAAGACTCACAATTGCTCCCACATACGCAACTATGGGACCAGATCCATTGAGACACATCTTCACATATCTATTATCACCAAATGGATGGCAAGCTTCAAGCATGATATCTTCGATATTCTCATCTTGAACTTGCCCTTCTCAACCTTGATGACATCCAAGCTTCATGCCATCCTCTCAT
Source organism: Lolium rigidum (assembly GCF_022539505.1). NCBI lineage: Eukaryota > Viridiplantae > Streptophyta > Magnoliopsida > Poales > Poaceae > Lolium > Lolium rigidum. Next base: position 51,358,833 of record NC_061513.1, on the reverse strand, counting down.
GGGCTATATGAGATCATACTCTTGATGCATGCCCATAGCAAGATACCTAACCCACATAGACAACACAAATGCACATATATAGCGGGTTAGCTCATGAAGCATATTTTTTTTTTGAACTTAACTACTGCAGGGGAGCCCCCCACAGCCTTTTATTACTCAACAAAAAATATGTACAAGAGTCTAAAGAATATGTACAACAACTACCTACCTACTAATTACAACAAGTTGTCAATCCATGATGACAAAAGACCTACAGATCTCTCCTTTACCCTATGCTTAAGAAGGGTAATATCTGTAATGAAGCCAGATTTCCAATTCCTGAATGATGGCTGCATGCCTCTAAAGATCTTATTATTCCTTTGTTTCCAAATGTTCCAAAGCATGCCGAATTATAATTTCTGTAAAACAGGGGCCTTTGAATCTTCTCTTAGTCTCTTTTAACATCTCTGGCCCAGAACCATATACCCAATTAACTTGCAGATATATCCAAATTCTCACACTGAACATACACTCAAAAAATAAGTGTGACCAATCCTCCAAAGCATGGGTACTGCATAATACACAGCTGTGATCAGATGTGACATTCCAGTGTCTTCTTCTAAGCATATCCTTTGTATTGATACGATCATGCACAATTAGCCAAGCAAAGAACTTGTGCTTTGATGTACACTTACTCTTCCAGATCCATTGAGATGGAAAATGGGAGGGAATATGTTGGTATGTTAATCTGTAGACTTGACTAGGGACAAAATCTCCATTTTTGTTACATGAAATAAGCCATTCATCTTGATTCTCCGATGTGACAACACCTCTCAAAATGCTCTGCAATATTCTGAACTCGTCTGAAGCTTCATTTGATAGAGGGAGATGAAAAGCTTGTGCAGGATCAGAGATCTGTAATGCCTCATTTACTGAGATAAGTTTATCCTTGACAAATGAAAAAAGTCTTGGGAACCTTTCATCAAAGAACATATTTTTCCAATTATCCGACCAAAAGAGAATTGTCTCTCCATTCCCCAAATTGCAGTGTGCCATTTTCCTATAAATATCACTTAACTTCATAATATTCCTCCACCAAAAGGAACCACAGATAGTAACTGCATGTGGGACTTCCTTATAATAATAAGAGTTTCGAATTAACTTGACCCAAGGGAGATCCGCATTGTTGTAGAATTTATGCATTTGCTTCAACATAAGACATTTATTCTGAATTTTCAGATTAATGATACCCAAGCCACCCTTGTTTTTTGGTTTACAAATCATCTCCCAAGAAGCCAGAGAGTGTGCCTTATCATCATCTTTTTTCTTTCTCCACAGACAATTCCTTCTAGCTCTATCAATTATCTCAATTGCTCCATCTCGGTATATCCAGATGTACTAAGATAATGTATGGGCATTGATGACAATACAGAATTGACCAGGATTAACCTGTCACCATATGATAAGAAAGAGGATGAAGCAGTGAGCCTTCTTTCAATTCTATCAGTTAGAGGAGATAAATCTCTTATTGTTCGCTTAGTAGTGCCCATAGGAATGCCAAGATATGGGAAGGGCATTGATGCAATAGAACATTGTATTTGTGTTGACAAAGCCTCAGCTTCAGCTTGAGATATGTTGATAGGAATAAGTGATGATTTGTGGTAATTAACTTTGAGTCCAGTAAAAGCAGAATATTCCTCCAATATTTCTTTCAATACTTGTAACTGATTTGCCTCAGCTGGCAACATTATAATGGTATCATCTGCATATTGTACAATAGGGTAATCATTACTGCCTCTATTGGGGATTGGAGCCTTCAATCTTCCTTCTCTGAAAGCATAATTCACATAACTTTGCAACAAGTCACCACCAAGAACATACAACAAAGGAGAGAGAGGATCACCCTGCCTGACCCCTCTTCTACACAAGAAAGGTTTCCCAGGAACACCATTTAAAAGGATAGCAGAAGAACCAGAAGTCAGAATTTCTTTAACCCACTGGATGAAAGTTGCATCAAAACCTTTAACTTCCATTATCTTGATGATAGCCTTATGCTCAATTGTATCAAAAGCCTTTTCAAAGTCTAATTTAAGTAGAATCACTTTTCTCTTGGATTTATGACATTGATGCAAATATTCAAAAGTCCAAGCTAGACAGTCCTGTATGGTTCTCCCCCTTATAAATCCATATTGATTTTCATGAATGCAACTTTTGATTTGTAACTGTAACCTGTTGGCAGCCAACTTTGTCAAAAATTTGAGACATGTATTCGTTAAAGAAATTGGCCTAAAATCATTCACTGTTTCTGGGGACAAATTCTTTGGAATCAAGGTTATGTATGAACTATTAATACTCTCCAGGGGGGCTTGTCCTTTGTGAAAATCCCTACACAGGTTAATGAAATCATCCTTGATTATATTCCAGCATTTCTTGACAAACATTCCATTAAACCCATCAGGCCCAGGAGCTCTATCAGTTTTCAAATGCTTCAAGACTCCCTCAATTTCCTCTGTGGTAAATTCCTTAGACAAAATATCCAAACCTTCCACTGGTGTAATCAGATGGGATATACTGGTTTGTGTTGCATTATCATTTGTAACTCCCATTCTATTTCTATAACAAGCCCACAATGCATTAGCTTTCTGGTTATGTTCCACCAAAGGATTTCCTTGCTCATCCTTTATTACTGATATAACATTATGTCTATATCTTTCAGTGGCCTTTGCATGGAAAAATTTGGTGTTTTCTCCTCCCAATTTAATCCATCTGACTGTACACCTGTTCTTCCAATAATTTGATTGTACATTCAAAAGTTTCTTCAGATGTGTCTTGACAATATTCCTAAAATTAAATTCAGCTCTATTCAAATCTCTGGAGTCTTCCAAATTATCAAAGAATAGAATAACTTTATTGCATTGTTCAATAAGTATCTTCAAATGTGATAGACCTTTCCCCCATTTCTTCAAAGCATATCTAAGATTCTTGAATTTTGCAGTTAGCACTGAAGACACACTCTTCTTATTTACTGGCATATTCCAAGCATTTGCAACCACCTCCATGAATCCTGGCTGCTCTAACCAAATATTCTCAAATCGAAAGATCTTTGCCTTTGGTATAGAAGTAGATATAGATACCACACAGGGAGTATGATCAGAGGTGGATTTTGCAAGTGGAAAAACCATTGTATTAGGAAATCTCAATGTCCACTCACAAGATGTAAAAAACCAATCAATTTGCTCCAAGAGTGGAGTAGCTTGCATATTGGACCAAGTGAATCTTCTCCCCTTTAGAGGCAGTTCCAATAAACCCAAATGACTTATAATATTATTAAAGAGAAAAATGTCTGCCATATCAGCTCCAGGTTTATTCCTATTATCCACTGATCTCATGAAATTAAAGTCTCCAAGAAGTAACCAATTATCATGCACAGGAATATCCAAATCAAATAACCATTGGACAAATTCATCCCTCATAACCCCTCTACAAGGTCCATAAACAGTAATCATAGTCCAAGTTTCAGCAGTGTGAGCAGAAGCAAATTGCATTCTAATAGCCGAATGAGTTGTTTCTATTAAAGTGCCCATAAAAACCTTACTGTTCCAAAGCACAATAATACCTCCAGAAGCACCAATGGAAGGCACAAACACAAAACGATCAAAACGTTTAGGGCAAAAAGTCCTGATAAATGAGTGTTCAAAATTTTCACATTTGGTTTCTTGCAAGCATATAATGGCACAATTGCTCTCATCAATCTTGTTGTATACAGCTAGTCTCTTGTCTTTGTCATTTAAGCCTCTAACATTCCAACAAAGCACATTCCAATCAACCTTCAAATTTGATGAACTATTCATTGAAAACCAAACTGATAACAGCCAAAGTGATCCATACATAGCAGGTCACAGAAAGAGATTTCATTACCACATGAGTACTTAGAATGTCATTACAGATAGTGATTAAAATAACAAGGTGTGCATTCTCAAAAGCCTCCTCATGAACTGACAGAAAAGCTACACTGATTGCATTACAAATTCTTTCAATCATCATTACTGGTTGATGTGGTGCCCTTGGAATCATCAGAATTGGCCATAAGCCTCTCCTCTGTCAATTCTTCTTCTGATATCTGCAACTGTCTACCAATGTGTTGCAGAGTTGGTACTGGTATGAAAGGAACCACCTCTTCCTCTACTTCATCAGGCTTGGATGCTTGTGCCTTCTTCCTTGTTGTGCTTTTATCCTTCATGAAATCAAACTTGTACCCACCAGTCTTAGCCATGTGCCTTGTACACCTCCTAACTGAATTCTCAGTCCAGTCTGAACTGTCCACTGGATCAGTGAACAAAGAGACACCAGTAGAAGATCTCTTATCCTTATTCCTCCAAGTATGCTTCTGAATACTCATCTGAGCTTTAAGAGCACTCCTTGTGACCCTAGAGCTTGGTGGGATGACTTTCTTGCCTTTCCTGGTTACCCCTTTCCTAACAATAGGTTCTGTATCAGCAGGAGCCATGAAGCAATTATTCTGCAGCCTGAAGTTGTCATTAGAACACTTAAGCCAAGCAAGCTTATTGACTGTTACTGCAGCAGGAATTGTGTGCATAAACATGCAAGGAATTAGATCCTTAGAGATTTTATCCAATAATATTCCTTTTGGCAAGATAGGGCCAACAACCAACCCATCCATGCAATGTTTATAGCTGGGAAATTGTCTGTCCAAAAAGGAGATAAGGTCTTTGTCCAAAACAGAAAATTGAAGCTCAATTTTGTTGACAATCATCTGTTGAGGCCCCTGCATCATATTAACTGATCCCTCTGAACTTGATGAGTCAATAACAGCTGACTCATTGAACTGCTGAATTTCATGCTCCACCTGCTGCTCTAGATCATTGTCAGGTTGCTGCACTTCCCCCTGCACTTCCAACATCTGATCTTGATCATTGCCTAGGTCCTGATCCAAAAGAATCTGTGGATGCTGAAAGCCCTGCTCTGGAGGTTGCACTTGTTCAGGAATATTCATAGGCATAGGGTCATTCCAACCAATTTCAGGATATTGTGGGAGCACAAAGTTGTTCAAGTTTGGCAAGAGCTGTCCAGGCAATGGATGGGGGTTACCATTGACAGGCATCTGATCCTCATCATTGGGCAGAGCATCAGCAAAATCAGCAGTTAAAATATAGCAAACAGCAGTCCATGATTCCTTGATCCCACCAACAGAGGCAAATTTGGTGAACACTACATCCCTGGGGACAGTTGCTTCAGAAGAGAAAGCTACATAACAAATCGTCCTCTCAAGCAGAGCATCATCTTGATGCCAATGCAGTAACTTCCCAAAAGAACTGATGGCATTAGCTAAGTCATAATCCGTCCTAAAATCCAAAGGGATGCTAAGGAACATAAGCCAACCACGACGAAATCCCTGAACAGCTCTATGGTTATCCCTATCATCATGGTTCAAGAATCGAACGAAAACCCCTTGCTGTATCTGATAAGGTACATGATTCACCAGAGCAGCTGTAGCGGCAGGGCTTCGCAGTCGATAAAAAGCTAGCCCCAATAAGCAAGGTTGGACTTCCTCCACAGTGCGTTGCAGATGATCTTCGATGAAATTCCGTACCTGTTGCCTCCAATGCGGGATCAAAGGAGCTGGCGGCGGAGGTAAAAGTTCAGCGACGCAGATGTTGTCATGGTGCCGAGGTGGATCGACCGAAGGACTGTAGAAAGTCCTGGGTAGACGGGTGGGGCCGCCATCGATGATTTGATGTCCATGCGGCAGCCAAGGCGTAGGATCAACCTCGTAGTTGGCCATGGTCGGAGCACTCGACGGCGGTGGCAGCGGAGAAGACGATGGCGGACAAACAGGGGAAGAGGACTCAACAGGAGGTACTTGTGTACATTTAGCAATAAGAATAGAATCTGAACCGGCCCTCCTCCCTTGGGTAACCGACTCCAGGTGGGAATCATTGTCTGAACCGACCAGGGGTTCATTAATTACACTGTTACCTTCCCGAGGCACCCATTTAAAAGACTTACTATGCTTCCACGCAAAACAGTCTTTCCGAAAATGACCATATCTGAAACAAAAACGACATCTGACTTTCTTTGTGCACTCCTTGGCATTATGTCCCATAGATAAACACCTCGAGCACTCCCAAACTTCATATGCCATATCATCAACCAATTTTTCCAAGGCAATATATCCATGTGGGTCCTCTATAGGCTTAGCAGGGTCTGGATTTTCCATTAAACAATCTTTAACACCTGAAGTACTTGCAATATTTGTACTGTTAACAAGATCAACCATAGGACTCTTAAGCTTGTCTCCAATCTTCTCTTGCACAAAATCAGGGTCTGGATTTTCCATTAAACAATCTTTAACACCTGAAGTACTTGCAATATTTGTACTGTTAACAAGATCAACCATAGGGCTAAGCTTGGCTCCAATCTTCTCTTGCACAAAATCAAAAGGTTTTGCTGAACCAAAATGCAGTGGTGGTGCTGTGGATGTCACATGTGTAGGTGGCAAAATCACACCAGGAACAAAAGAAGGTTTTTGATATCCTTGACAAGCAGTGTATTCAATGGATTCTGAGAAAGACAACTTCTTCGGAGGAGCATCTTTTGCCTTCAAGATAGATTTTGGTCTTCCCTGCTTCAATGCATTCATGCCAAGATGAACCCTTTTTTTTCCAGGACTCACAAGTGTCCAAGATTGCTGATTTTCATTTTGCCATTGTTGAAATTCTCTCTGCCAATTTGGTCCACCTCTTCCCCAGAGATGGAAAAAACACTTAAACTGCTTGCAAGCAAAACTCCTCAGATTAAAAAGGTGAAAACCAACAGTCTTGGTGGACACACAAAAGGAGAAAACTCGATCACGAAGCAGTGAAACCTTAAGATCTCCACTGAAACCCCCAGTTGCTGCTTCTAGAGCAATGCTCACTGAACTTTCATCTAGCTTAAAGGAAGCTCTTCCAAAAGAAACCACCATAATGAAATTTCCAGAGCTAGCCGAAGGATGCACTGATCTGGCAAAATTAGTGTAGCAATAGTTTGCAACTTTGAGACCCGGGCTATAATCCAACTCCTTGGCTAAACTATAATGATTTACTTGAGAAGAAGCATGATGATTTTTCATATCAGTAGTAGCATTGGAAACCGTGCCAAGATCTGCATGGGCCATGCACTTATCTGTAGTACTAGCAGAGCTTATGAGCTGACCCATACGGACCACATGAATAGGAAAATGTAATTTTGCTCCCACAGAAAAATTATCCTTTGACTCCTTATATCTGCAACCAATAATTTTACCTTTTGCATCAAGAAGAGAGATCCATCCATCCTTCACAGAAAGAGACAGAGTGCCATCATATGCCTTCATCCTTCCACGATCAAGATCTTTGTGCGTAGAGTAAGTGATCTTCCAGGTCTTAGAAGGTGGAGTGAGCTCTGATATAGAGGGTTTAACCATAGGATGAATGGCCGAAGCATTGACAACAAGGTTGGCTCTAGATTTGGCTTCAAAACTTGCAGGATCTACAACCCCAGCATACTTCTCGGAAGGGGTAAATCCATTTGAGACATCACATACCTTTGCCTTCACAGGGGGGGTTTTATCCTGGATCTTTATCACATGATGAGGGAAAGTTATATAGGAACCTTTTTGAATCACCTCCCCTTCATACAAATATCGAGATGCAACAGAAACGCCAAAAGAATCCACAAGAGCCAGCATAGAACGAGAGTGGCAATCGGAAACAAGAAGTTCACCGTCCTTAGGACGGAAGTTCACCAGATCCAGATCTTGGACGCTGCGGAATGAGACCTTCCAAGACTCCATCGGGGTAGATCCCATCAGATCCAGCCGTAGAAAAACCAGAACGGAGAAACCAAACAACAGAGAAGAGAGACGCAAGAAAATTGTGTGGAGGAAGGGGACCAGAGATCGGAGAGATCACTGGCAAAGGTGGCTAGGGTTTAGTCGCCGGAGGTGGAGGTGGAGACGTCGCCATTGTAAAGAAAAGGTCTACTTGTTATAGAACTTCTTGTTGGGGG
>NC_061513.1:51263361-51350705 GCF_022539505.1 Lolium rigidum | reverse complement strand
GGAAGAGAAACATCACCACTTGACCAGCTACTAGTGCCTTCTTCTTAGCAAAATCTTCCCATGCATCAGGACTTATTATCATCCTACCATCGGTGGAGGGATAGAACCGTCCAACAACATCCGATGTGTTATCTACCGATAAAACCACGTAACCCGAAGGTTCTAGTTTAAGACCTTGGACAACGAGTGCTTGGAATTTTCTCGCACAAACACAACAAAAAATAAACAAAGTAAATATATAAGCAAGCATGTACATGTGATGATTTGGTCTACAACAAAATTAAAAAAGACAAGTATAAATAAGGAGTCACGGATTACATACATACCATCAGGGATCTGTTAATGTTTGTGGCAGTGAGTTTGTGGATAAACAATGGTCCCAACCCAGTGCCTCTCCTATTGATAATTGCCTTCCAACTAGCCAAGATGTTGGTAGACCAATCAAGTGGCCTTGTCATAACAACAACACCTGTGTCTATCATACACTGATAACAAAAAAAGCAAAACGAAGAAAGTCCGAATAAGCTAATGTTTGTTTAAGATGGAGACATATTGTATCATAAGTAAAAAATATGAAAAAATAAAAATCATATAACCTTCATCCGGTTCTTCATCACTTGATTCACCGTAAGAAACACTCGAAGTACCGACTGGACATTAATGATCCGGGACGTTGTTGCTCGAATTGCAAGGTCCTACTCTAATTGGTCTATCGGAGTTGTTGGTCATTTGAAACATAATGAAATCACCAGGACGAGAACCGGAATTGCATAGAAATTCCTTCCACCCCCAACCATAAAAACTAGTTACAGACTCAGTCTCCACTACATTGAAAGTGTAATTGTTGCCTACAATATCAGAGACACGGACTTCACTATTGCCTGCACATATCATGTTTATCTTGTTCCTAACATAGCATGGGACATTCTACAAGAAAGGGAAACATGCAAAATCAACAAAAAAACGACAATAAGTTAATATTTGTTTAAAAAAGAGGATAAAAATATAAATAATACGTTGGTGCATAAATAAATATAGTAACAAAATGTACCAAAGAAATCTTCGTACTTAACCAACAAACTTCGTTATGAAAAAGGAACAATCCCTTGTTTTGGCCCCGCATGGTCCATCCGGATTACCACAAACATTGCGTACCATATTGAATAAAATCCTGCGCACATGGAAAAGGACATCCCTAAGTAAAGTTTTTTAGTAACAAAAAAGGAATAAAATTGATTGGTAAAGTATAAACAGTGCAAAGACGATGAGCTCACAGAGATTACATGTAACGCATCTAGAAAGTACCATTTGTAGATCTGATCTATTAGGGTTAAATCTTCAAATATGATTTGTTTTTAAAAGTTGTTGTCCATGGTACTTACCTGTTTTAGATAAACATAGCAAAGAAAACGAAGAGACAAAAAAGGCAAAGGAAGAGGAAGACAAAAGAATCCAACGAGTTCCTAATGCAAACACATGAGGGTACGGGAAAGAACTCGAGATAAGATAAAAGAAACCTATACGCGATACAGATATGGAGAAGACCCACCGAGATAGAGAAAGAGGACGATTGCTTCGCTCCGGACCGATGCACCCGCTGCACCGCCAAAATCTCTCGCGTGGGTGTAGACCTAGACGAGGGAAGATGGAAGAGGGAAGAAGAGTGAGAATAGCCGCAAAGTGATAAGGTTGTCTATATATTGAAGCCGAGTCGTCTCACCTCCCCAACGCCGTAGCATTAAAAAACGGACTAATATAAGCATTTATCTCGGGCAAGTAATAAAAGCATTTTGACTAAGATGCTCCCTCCATAACCCGACGCAATGGGACGTAGGTAATCCGTGATTGCTTCCTAATTTGCGCAGCTTCATGCATGCTAACATTTCTTGCATGCATTGACGAAAGAAACAGATGTATTTGTTCACACTGCATGCAGTGAACCAAACTCGGATCATTTCAAACGACATGTAGATAAAAGTAGAACCACGGTCTCGTACCACTTCTGGTGCGGACGCTGTACCCATCTCTCGTTCACCACTGTACTCCTCAAGCCATGCACTTGTACCTGCACTATAGAAAACTGTTATGTTTATGGAGAAACAAAAAAAAACACAGTCCCGTACTCCTACCGAGTGCGGACGCCGTACTCGTCTCGTTGTTCATAGCTGTGATCTTCAAGCCATGCACCCGTACTCGCGCTAGAGAAAACGGAGTTCTTTCCGCAGAAACAAACGAAACACGGTCCCGAACTCCTCTTGGTACGGACGCCGTACTAATTTCTCCTTCACCGCCGTACTTCACCTCGCCTTGCACCAGTACCCTAGAGAAAACGGAGAATTTTCCAGATAATCAAACAGAAACACGGTCCCATACTCCTCTTGGTGCGGACTCTGTACTCGTCTTTTCTTCTCCGCTGTATTCCTCAAGCCTTGCACCTGCATCTGCACTAGAGAAAACGGATATCTCTATGGAGAAACCAACGAAAACACAGTCCCTACTCCTATTGGTGCGGACGCTATACTCATCCGTTATTCATAGCTGTACTCTTCAAGCCATGCACCCGCACTTGCGCTATAAAAAACAAAGTTCTTTCCAAAGAAACAAACAGAAACACGGTCCCGTACTCCTCTTGGTGCGGACGCTGTACTCGTCTCTTCTTCTCCGCTGTATTCCTCAAGCCTTGCACCTGCATCTGCACTAGAGATAACGGATATCTTTATGGAGAAACCAACAAAAACACAGTCCCGTACTCCTATTGGTGCGGACGATATACTCATCTGTTATTCATAGCTGTACTCTTCAAGCCATGCACCTGTACCTGCGCTAGAGAAAACGGAGTTCTTTCCGGAGAAACAAACAGAAACACGGTCCCGAACTCCTCCCGGTGCGGACGCCGTACTAGTCTCTTACTCATAACCGTACTATTCGAGACAAACAGAAACACGGTTGCGTGTTCCCCTTGGTACGGACGCTGTACTCGTATCTCCGTCACCTCTGTACTCCACATGCATTGCACCTTGTACCTAGAGAAAACGGAGATCTTTCCAGAGAAACAAATAGAAACATGGTCCCTTACTCCTATTGGTGCGGACGCTGCACTCGTCTCTCCTTCACCGTTGTACTCTTCAAGCCATGCACCTGTACCTGCACAAGAGAAAACGGATATCTTTATGGGAGAAACAAACGAAACACGGTCCCGTACTACTCTTGGTGCGGACGCCGTACTCGTCTCGTTCGTTATATCCGTACTATTCAAAAATTGCATCCGTATCCGCAATAGAGAAAACGGATATCCGCATGGGGAATTAAATAGAAACACGGTCCCGTACTACTATTTGTGAGGACGCCGTACCCGTTTCTTCGTCATATATGTACTCTTCAAGAATTGCACCCGTACTCGCGCTACAGAAAACGGAGATATTTACACTGAAACACACTGAAACACGGTAAAGGCGTTCTGATCGTACCTCTCGCAATAGGACATAGCCCGGATCGTACCGAGCGTACACCCTGGCAAAGGCGTCCGGACACAAGATACATTCATATAAAAAAATGTCTATTTCAAACATTTCGGGGATACCAACAAACCAGAAAAAACAATGCAGACAACAGACACATTCATAACAAACAAGGACTAGTTCAAATAAACAAGCAAATCTGTGTTCAGAAGAAACAACATTACAACTTTTCCTGACAGGTAGCACTTCATTGAAAAAAGAGGTGAGAACACACTCCCAAGCAAAAGCTTAAGCAAACAAACTAATAGTTCATACAAGCCATAACTAGTACCGGACAACTTAGGTGTGCCCGATCTTGGATTGATAACCAATAGATATCTTCAACTTGTCCTTCAAGCAAACACTTGATTCCTCGTTCATCTGACATTGCAAGTACTTATGTATATAGATTTATGCTGACTCAACAACAGCCCAGGTGTCATTGATGTTCGCCTGCTATAAATTGACTTGAACGATCCATCAAAAGCAGGGTGTCTTTTCCTTACAGTAGCAACTTTGTAAAACTTCAACATCAACCGAGCACATATGAAGAAGTGATTTATGGAAGTGTAATCAAATGCGTAACGACTGGAGAACTTCAAGTACAACGAGCCTTCCTCATCAACAGCCCACTTCACATCTGGCAAGTTTGCAACACGCAATGCATACACAAAATCCTTAGGGCCAGCAAAATACTTCAACTCCACCCTGAGCAAACAATCAGCAGGCCCTTCCTCCACACCAAGGATCCACATTGTTGTCGCAGATGCAAGTGTTGGGTTCCGATGCAGCTCCACATCTTCGGGTGGCGTACCAAATCCCCTTGGATAATTCAAGTATATCCATCCCTTCGTGTACAAGAAGGAACTCGTTGCACATTGCCGTAGAAAAAGCTATCTTCACTTGGTGGCATCAAACCAAGCGTTTGAACCTTAATACAAATGATCAACTTATCATCATGCTTGAACATGATTCGATCGGAGCCCAACAAGTACGTATCAACTCGGATTACCGCATCTAACAAGCAGCTTGAGAATTGTTGGATGTGTTGATCATGTATCTTATTGGAGCAGTGAAAAGTGACCGCACCGTGTGTATTGCGTTGAACAAACTCTCGCTTCGAAAAGAGAAACGAACACACACAAGCATCACATCGTTCACCGCACCAGTGTTCCAGACCCTGTGTACTCCAAAACAAAACGTGAAACAACGGGCCTCCTAGTCTCCTCACCCGCCATAATGTGCTTCCTGTCTATACAAACATACACATGTGTTACATGAATTCAATGACAAACTTATTAGACTATATTCCTTCACATTCATTTTCCATTTATACCATAAAAACCAAACAATAAACTTTAATTTTATCAGATGCATACATAGTGCATTTTACTTGCAAAACATATTCAGAAAAGAAAAAACAAACTAATTGCATACAGCCACCCAAATACCATAAATGCAACAAAACACGAGTACAAAAAACAACACAAGGACAAAAATGGTACACGAAGCTAGCATGTATTATACCAATAATACACAGATCTATACCGAACATGTTTCCAAAACATATATGTCTACACATCAGGAGCATGCATCATACTAAAAAATACAACCATGTATAGTTGCACAAACAAAGCATCATGTACTATTTCTGTGTTTCATATGAGGTTGTCGTACTCGCATCTCTCAACCGCAATAGGCTGTCGTACTCAGCATCTCTCAACATCCATATGTCAACAAACTACCAATGAAAATATGACAAATGAAAAAATATGAACAAAACATCAATATTAGGTGGAGGAAAAAATCAGAATCAATTGTCGGATCTGTCTATTTAAGCGAGTTGAATGTTAATGAATTTTTTACCAGGGAGAAAAAATGCCACCGGTAGAGGAATGAGGGTCTCCGAGGACCCTGGCAGCGAGGAATGAAGGTCTCCGATGTCTCTGGCCACGAAGAATCCTCCCTGCGACGAACCACCGAAGCAAAAATCTTCACCCTCCACCCCCACCAGGCGAACTCGTTTACCTTGCAAAATGTCTCCCACACTACAGTTTGAACAGGGGGAAGAGGGTCCCGGGTCTTATCTAGAACAGAGAGGGAGTAGGTGGTGAGACACGTGCTCCCGCGCAACGCCACCTCGTGACATAAATGAGAACACTTTGCCACACACATTAATGATTTAAGTTCAGAGATTCGAGACTTTACGATTCAAATCTCGAGGCAGATCCAACGCGCACATTAGCATATCCTAGCAACGTGTCTCCGACTTGCCACCGGCATCGCCAAGTGCCAACGCGTACCCCGACAACGGCACCATAGCAACCGCGAGTATCGTGACATCCCTTCCCGCCACGTGCCACCGGGTAGACACGCAACTTGGTTGAACTCCCATCAACATGCTGTACTCATGTTCGTGCCGCCACTGTACTACATACTTTCAGCAACAGTACTTACCCCGGAGAAACAACAATCTACGCATGAAGCCGTGAAGTCTAAAAAACCCCGCATTTGCCCTAGAACCGACCAGTCCACGACGCACCGTTCCACCTCAATGGCGACTCCATGCGACTACGGCGATGGGTTAGATGGTGGAAGACGCGGCGGGCATTGCGACGAATATGGCGATAACGTATCGGAGTCCCGCGACACCTCAAACAAAGTCGAGGGCGACGTGTCGCCGTTCCCGGCGGCTGCGTCGCCATCGGCCGAAAGTCCGGAAGGAGCGCCCGGCCGAGAGCCATCGGTGGACCTCATCACTCGGCGGCGTCGAGTAAGCTTGCTTCCTCCTCCGTAATTTTTGCGGCACCGCAACCGAGGAAAATCTAGGGTTTGGCAATATCCAGAATTTTGATTTGATTTTCATGTGGTTTTTTCGTAGCTTGGAGGATGAAGTGTGGGATGTTAGGTTTCACCTAGATGGAAAAGATAATTTGGAGAGGAAACTAGGCAAATCTTACATTACCTATACCAACATGCTAGCAATGTTAGAGATAAGGGGGTATGGCCGGGGTTACAACATGTACTATGTAAAAGAAGAGGGGGCAGGCATAGAAGGGATGGCACTCATCAACAAGCATGATTGACGTTGAAGAAATGTCGGAACCGTATAAGGATGCCGGATGTGTTTCCATTTCTGTAACCAAGGGTGAATCATGTCTCGCCTCGCGATATAAACAGAAACAATGTGAAGAACAAATTCCTATATCTCGAAATAGGAGTGCCCGTTGTTTATTCAAGTAGACATGCGGTGGTGTGCCGACTACAAAATACCACTTAGTACATGCTATTCCTATATCCGTAATGTATGAGGATTGTCCGTCGATTCAAAAAAGCCAGAGTTCCAGTGATTACAAAAGGTTCAGTCGATGATATGTACTCTAGCACCACCTGGTCACAAAGTTTTCGTACTCCACCGAAGGATGCAGAAGTACAATTATGTACATGTTGAGCATACCGATAATTTAGACAAAAAGAAGAGGAAACTTGTTTCTCCATCTGAAGCCACGTCAACAAAGAGACCAAAACATACTGCAAGAGATCATCGCGAGTCTGTGGCACAATATAGACCAAAGAAGTTCAAACACCAATGCAAAGCAAAAAGACTGTACAACCTCTTAGTGACATCAAACAAATTTGCATCGTAAGTACTTTATCATGCACTGAATAATGTTCATATATTCAACTTGTTAATTTCAACCTTTTGGATTTCCTTGCGAACCGAGGTATTCAATGCATCGCTTATGCACGGTGCTATTCCCGACTTCAATGTACCAAACGATGGGGTCGACATTGGTAGACAATTTAGTAGAGGTCGACCATCGGATGGTACTACATTGGACTACATCATTGACGAGATGAGGAGTACCTCCGATTTGTACGCTATCGGAGAACGAGTGTTGTTAAGCCCAGGATTTATCATGGTATGCATTGCGCTCAACAATATATGTTGCAGTATAACAGTGATCATATTGTACACTAACTACTGATATAATCTATGTTTGCAACGTATGACGCAAGCACGTTCTCCGGTGGGTATTTGGAATCGACAAAAGAACAAATAGAAGAAGCCTCTCAAAAAAGGGATCAAACATTTGACTACACAAAAGATTTCGATCCGCAAACCGCACCGGACACTTTCCCTAGATATGTTGACAAAGAAAAGAGCCTTCTTGACGCAAAACTTGTAAGCTCCCTACTTCTAAACGTGCAATACAATTACAGCATACGAACTACATTTTTCATCTTGCTCCTATATGTCCAATCACAAAACGAGATATTGATGCCGTACTTCAAAAATTATCACTATACTTTGTATGTGATGAACAAATACAAAAAAGAGTTCGAAATATTGGACTCTAGAAACTATGTCGACACAAAGGGATGTACTCCACTGTATACAAGGAGCACATACCATACGGAATGCGATATCATAGTAAGTATAGAATAATTTTCCAAGCTTCAAAAATAATAATATTTGTTGTTGTGGATCATTAGCTTGGAATAATCTACAGATGGCAAGGATGGAACTTCTGCTCAAAACAGTATATGGTTTAGACGCATACAATGCAAGTAATCAACCAAAAAGATGGGTTTCCCTTGCAAACAAGCCAAGATATATCGTGTGCCCACACCAAGGAGTAAATCGATGCGCATTTTACTGTCTGATGGGTGCGTACCTATACGATGGAAATGTTCCGTTGGGTAAAAGTGAAGGATATCAGTCAATTCTAAATGATCATGTAAGTGTTAGTGAACTACACATTGTTAATAAGATACAGTGTTTATAAGATATGCAAGTAACTACTATTGTTTTCATCCATTGCAGCCCTTTATAAACGACATTAAAGCCGAGTATCCGTACATCTTAATATTCACCGTGCACAACAAGGCTAATTTGCCGAGGAAATCCTAGCATTAAAACCTCCATGCTCATTTTATGAATGAAGAAATCATAGTAAGAATGTTCACATGTTCACAACTCGATATTTCATAAAACAATTAAATATCTCATATATTTATTAACTTGTTATTCATCGTTGCCTACTATATTTTTGAAGCACATCCCCTATGGTGAATGGTGGAACACTACACATGAATCGTATGTGTCGATTCATTTCCTCGAATACCTTTTGATGCTGTTTTGGTGGCAAAAACTTGAATACATTGCGATGGTCTTAGATCTTAGTACTTGTGTTGGACCTTCATCGTGTACTCGTAAACCTATATTGTGTAGAACTTTGTATACACTATAATCCAGCTTTTTTTATGCATTTTACAAGTAAGTACTTGTGTTGAACTTGCCTTTTTATCTCGGTGTTTACCGATGAGTCGCATACTAGTGAATATGCTGCAAGTATGTACTTTTATATCAGTACTTATGTATCCCAAGGAACAGAAAACTTCCGTAAAACATGAATAAACACTATGTACTCCTGTTGGTGCATAATATGTACTCGTGCATCGTTGACAACTCGTACTCGACCCTTCTAGCACCTCGTCCCTTAACGAGAGAAAACAAAACATGTACTCCTTGCGTAAATCATATAGGAACATTCATGTACTCCTTTTGGTGCTAAACCCGGATTCATGCAAACTTGACGATCGTATTGGTCCCATGAACCCGTATCTTCCTAGAGAACCCAAAACATGCGAAAAAATGAAAAAACTTACGTAATCCTATTAGTTCCGAGGGTGTACTCACGAAACATTCACCAATGTACTTGATACAGCTCACACCTGTCACTTACCAGTGAACAAAAAAACAATGATGAAAAACATAGAGAAACAGTCCCGTTATCATCTTTGATGCCAAAGATGAACTCTTAAAACCGTCACAACTGTTCTCGAGTCATTGTGACACCAAGATTTCACAGAGAAAGCAAATCTTGCGAAAAACTTGAAGAAAAACAGTCATGTACTCAAGTTGCTGTAAAACCTGAACTCGTGCAACATTCACAATCGTACTCGACAACTTGTGGCACCCGTATCTCCACAAAGAACCAAAATATTGCGTAAAGCATTAAGAAACACTCCCGCACTCGACTTGGTGTCGAAGCTAACCTCGTTCAGCATTGACAACCGTAATCGATCCATTGTGGCACCTGTATGTTCCCACACATAACCAAATACTTGCTCAAAACATGGAGCAACACACTTGTATTCCACTTGCTGTCAAAGTTGAACTCGTGCAACCTTCACATATGTACTCGACCCATTGTGGCACCTGTAAATTCGCAGAGAACCCAAATTTGACAGAAAACATGGAGAAACACTCTTGTACTCAACTTGGTGCCAAAGTTGAACTCGTGCAACCTTCAGAACTGTACTTGACACACTGTGGCACCTGTACATTTCCCAAAGTTCCAAAAACATGCGAAATCATGGAGAAACACTCCCGCACTCCATTTTCTCGTCAAAGCTGAACTCGTGCAACCTTTTAACACTCTACTAGACCAATTGTGGCACCCGTAACTTTCCGAGAGAAACCAAAACATGCATAAAACGTGAAGACACATTATGTACTTCACTCCATGCCAAACCGAACTCGTGCAACCTCCACAACTGTACTCAAGCCGCTTTGGCTCCTATACCTTCCAAGAGAACCTAAACATTGCTGAAAACCTAGAAAAACACTCATGTATTCCATTCGGTGCCAAAGATGAACTCGTGCAGCCTTCACAACTGTAATTGACGATTTTTTACACCTGTACCTTCCCAGAGAACGCAAATCCTGCGAACACGTGGAGAAGCACTCTTGTAATCCTTTTGGTGCCGTAGCCGTACTCACGCACACTTCTCCACCGTAATCTTTACAAAAAACATCCCGCACTAGTGCTAAGAAAACAAACAGGATACACTCATGTACTCCTATTATCGCCCAATCCGTACTCCCGCGCCCTTCAAAGTTATACTCGATGCAGCCTTGCACCGTACCGTCCAAGTGAAAGACAAAACTTTCGGACCGTAATAATCCCAGCGACGGACACCGTATCCCGGACTAAAAGCAAAGTAAAACTAGAAACGTACTCGACCTTAGTACCTACCTGTAGAAACGAAAATTTGCGAAAAAAATGAAGAGAAATCCCTACCACCGTAATCATGTCCATACCACCGCCGTATCGTCTACTAAAATTTTGTGATCACCTATACTCACGTAAATAAAAACAACAATTTAAACAAAAACAAATAAAAACGTCCGTACTTACGACCATTAAATTCTGTACACGAAAATCAAAAAATTAAACGTGAACAAACAAAAGCCGTGTACTTAAGGCCCTTAACTAATGTACCTACTACAACTCGGTACTCGTACTCTATCAACAACTATACTCCCGTCAATACCACCGTTGAACCTAGTACTGCTATACGAAAGAAAATTAAAATTTCCAAACTACACATTATCACATATTACATTGATTAACAATTATATATAAACACATTGCAATCAATCATATGAATGATAACAAGTATCGACCATACATTGTACATATATCCAAGAATATCGTATCCCTTGATTGCCCATTTTTTTCTAGGAATTTCAAAGCTTAGCCGTGCATCCAAGGCTGCATATTTGACCTGATCAAAGCTTAATTCGGGTCTTGCCCATCCTTCCTCTCTTATTTTCTTGCATGATTCACCTTTCTTTTCCAAATTTGTCCCCAACACAAAGCATTTGACAGCATCATAGAGTGATGGTATTCTTTTATTCTTAACAACTCGGATCTAGTTTATGAATATTGATCATCTTCTCGCAAGTCGAACGCACACCTGATATTTAATCCATAAGGCATCAGCATCTTGCGATCCATATCAATTGCTGCACCAAAAAACCAAATCTTCCCCGAGCTCAAGAATTTCTTTAACAAACATGGAATCTTTGTTGCCCGAAATATCCGCGAAAATTCAAACCAAAGGTAAACGACGTATATAATTCGGAACAAGTTGGTAAAAAACTTGTATGGTGTCATTTGTGATACCTGAAAAAGAATGATGTCATTGGCAACACATAGCTGCAAAACTGCCGCACGTTGCCGTTTATCCTCCGGAAGAAGTTTCTGCTTTGTTCCTTTCACTTTGTCGGTGAACTCGCAATCAAGACCAACGATCTTTGCGCCGGCGTCGCACAGAAATCTTCGGATACGCGGTAGATCCACTTCTCCATTGTTGCAGCCCTTGTGGTTACGGTGACCTTGAATTCCATTGAGAGATGCTCGAACGAATATACGGTGTCACTTGTTTGGGGCGCCATAAGGATGGGAGAAGAAAATGGTTCAACCGATGGTTTTGATACCTATCCACTTGGTATGGGGTTCCTTTTATACAAGATCAAGGTGGTGACGATGAGTGATAACACATCGGTGCCGATTTGTATTCCCTCGTTGGAATGTGATCGGACCGATAATTAATAGCGGATTAATCAATAATAACCGTGTGTTAGACGTACGTACGCAAAAGGGGCCTCGAGAGCAAGGAATTACGAACAAGGAGGGGGTTATCATCAATTATGCCTACTCTCCTACTAAGTTATCACCGTTGACCGACACAAGTGGTGCCTTTTTATTTTTCTCGCGCTCGTTGTGTTCGTAGGACTGCAGTTGTAAGACGTGCTTCACTTGACTCGGCCAGTGCCATGTCTAGCGTAAACCACCGTTTCGGTGTAGCTGACCACACTTCCATAGAACATTTTTAGCCACATTAGATACATATATCAAACTACTTATTTTTCACTTTTAGAATCACCAAGTAAATAATCTATATTTTGGATTTTCTACAAATGTTACATCGATTATAATGTTGACAAAAAAATACACCTGGTGCTACACAATGTACTTGACATGTTAAATAAAGTGAATTGTGCATAATCAATATATATACACACGGCATGTTAATAAAAGCGCCGGCAACAACATGCCGGCCCTTGGCCTAAGGCGCGAATCGAGCGCACCGCCGCCTAAAGACGCGGGAAAGTTTGGGCGTGGGAGCCACATATCGCAACGCTAGGGCGCCACGAGAGATATTTTCACCCACGACGCCCGGCCGGAAACTCTCCCGCCTGCCGCGTAGGAAATTCTACCGCGTAGGAGGTTTCCCGCCTCGCCGACAAGTCTATATTATACCACCACCCCCGCCTCATTGGTTCAAACAACATAGAAATGGAAAAATGTTCAATTCGTGGGACGACGTCGCGCTAGAGAGAACATCGTGTAGCGGTGCAATAAAAGCGCTAGGAGACGCGGCCGTTGTGGGACACGCGGCGGCGACCGGAGGAGGAGGAGGAGTTCCGCGACGGCGGCGGGAGGAGGTGAAGGAGCAGCTGGGGCTCGATGAGGAGGAACGGCTATTTCGGGGATGGGGATGATCGGGGATCGGTGCGGCGATGGTGAAGGTTTCCCCGGAGATCCCAGTACCCATCGCCAACTTGACCCATACCAAAGTGCTAACACATCGGTCGGCGACTATTTGAGGTGCGCAGATGCTCTTAGGTGGTAAATGAAATGTTTATATCACTTGTTATAATAAAAAAAAAAGATACAACGGGTGTCGGATAGAAGATGATGTGACACAATTTACTAACAATTACAATCGTTGTTACTAAACTGCACAACATCACCTTATATCCATACACAGTTTTACCTCAACATAAATGACACGTGAGAGGAGTTGAACTCACAACCTATGCATAATACCTTCGAACCACTAGGACAAACCATTCGTGTGTTGCAATCCTTATCTAATGTATCAAATACTAGTACTTGTACTACATACTCTTCCCCCATTATTAAATTCCGCCGATCGCCAAACAGTGGTTAGGTTTATCCAGTCCTCCGAACCGCAGGCGTCGTGGTACCTGCGCTAATCAGCAAGAAGCATCGCGCGCAGCAAAGCAAGCATCAACAACCGACAGAGCACCGACAAAATCAATCTTCGTGACTCGCTGATCTACTATAACTCCTCTCACCGCAAGTCAACCTGTACTGAGTCCCAAATCCTCAAAGGTAATTTTGTGTCAATTTTGCTTTTCTGGTCATGAATTAGGGTCGTCATGCCGGCGGGGAACCTGCTCTCACAGGCGAGTAATTTAACAGGATCTCGTTTAGAAGTGGCTCGTAATAAAAGATGTTACTATGCTTCCTATTATTATACGGTTTTGTTTGGTGTCTGCAGCTGTACTTGTCTTAAGGTAAGAGATGTACTTCACCATACCGGGACCCGTACCTACCCAACGAAACCGAAAGATTGCGTGATAAACAAATAAATAACCAGTTAAAAACAACAACACCTTGAATAACCAATACACTCGTTAATGCTTACAACATCGCCTTATTATAAGATTTTTCAATACAACCGAGACATAGGTACAAATAAAAATAAAACATCCTTGACACAAACTTCAATAAAATTTCAACACATGGTTTGAACAAAACAACTCGCATTATAACCGACTTAAAATACTTCACTAGCAATACTTCTAAAGTTTTCGGACACTTCTTCATATCTAAAAGCCAAATTCAAATCCATTTGTAACGGTAGGAACAAACCACATAGGAGACTCCACAATATCACCCCAGCACAGCCGCAAGCATATTCGAAAGAGGAGCCAATGCCAACTCCACCATTGAGTGACATCCTACACCAATCTGGAACAGGCCGTGGTACTTGGTGGAAACGCTTGTGAGTAGCAAACACACAGCTCGATGTGAAAACCGAAGCCGCATTGACATCGTTGAGACCAGCTCGCCTCGGGAGGACCAAGCGAAACGGGTAGTTTATACCAAGAAACAAAGATGTGCCTTGCAGACCTTCAACCCTGACCCAATTTGGTGTAGCGGTGGTCATCACCATAAGAATCTTTAGCATAGACATGACAACGCATCGACGGGTAAATCAGTAGCTCCCTCCCCATATGATCGATCGGATTACCTTCACTGGGTTCACCATGACCTCTAACATTAATCCAAAGAATAGTGCCTTCATAGCCCGGAGAAAGGAACCACGTGCCGGGAGCAATGTTGTTGCCATCATGAACACCACCATGTAGATTTGGCTGCTCAACAATCTCCGGAGCAGCTATCACCCGAGGAGCAAGACCGGCACCTGTTTTTTTTTTTTTGCTTAAACGTGGTCAAGATAGATCGGATACTATATAACTATAAGAAAAACGTGATGCAAAAAACAAGTATAAAATAAGTGAAAAAATAAAGAAAAAAAAACTATAAGCACAAAAATCAAAAACTCACCCCAAATAGTTGGATCCCAAACAAGGACATCCCCTCCGGGTGCAAGAATAAGCAGTAGATCCTACCATCGGTAAGAATGGCATCAACATACCTTGACGGTGCAAGGTAATCGTTGCGAAGGATCCTCCACCGCACGTCCCTACTACCACCACGCATGATTGCAATCATCTTATCAAACACTCGCTATGACATAGTAGTTCCATTTGTTTCCAACCCCGTATGGTTCAGCAAGCTATCCGAATCTTCAACAACCGCATGTGTGCCAAATCATACCGATACAAGAAAGGCCCATCGGGAGCGATGCCAACGTTACGAACGGATGGCAGTAGGATCTCCTCGTCCGTGTAGACGTTGCTGCAGACCACCGTGCTTGCTCTTGAACAACCGCAACCCATTCGCCATTGGAACCAACCCAAGGTGCTTGTCGCCCGGCCCGACCTGTGTACAAGGTACAAATGCTTTTGCGAAAGGAGCGTCTAGTGGCATCGGCGATGCGTCAATACCCTGCGAATTTTCGAATTTTCTAGTATGAAATACAAGTACACAAACATTTTGTTGCAATCCATGAAAAACAATGAATACCCGTTCAGGTGCGATCAGCGGGCCATGAACTAGGATCGAATGCAGCAGTACACGGCGATCCAAAAGGAAACCTTGCATCCTCACGGATAGCATTGCGCATACCTGGCATACCTCGGGACATTCTAGCAACGGTGATGACGTCCGAGTGAGCGCCGATATGCGTCAATGGACCGAAGCGATCTCGTAAACGAGAGAGGAAGAACCCTTCTCCATTGATGAAGAAGAGTGGATATTCCTGTACGCAGTATGTTGTTGTTTCTCGCCGGATGATGTGATAGAGATACAAGGAAATGTTCGGAATATAAGAACTGGAGTTGGCAGCTTAGTAGTAGCGGTTGCTAATTATAGACCATGAAAAACACTTATGCGCCAACACCTATGAAACCGTCAAAAGTAGTGGGGGTGAAAGCAAGCATAGGAGTGAGGGGGTCGTCCATCGGCTCCAAAAATAAGTTTAATACAGAAGCATTAAAATCATCCATTTCATGATATGCAACCGTACTTACGCATCCATTGCATGCTATGCAACCATATTTATGCATCATGTTGTACAAAAGATAGTGCACCCGCTGGTTTAGCACTCCATCAACAACATAAATGTACCTATGCAAGCACATAGTTCGGTACTTATACATACTATGTAATAGTACTCGTGATTCTGATTGCACAAGCACTCAACCGGGATCAGCCGTACTCTACCCTATTACAAATCTGTACTCTATCACATAAAACGAAGAAACAAACGGAAAAAAATCTGGTTCTCATCTACATGACACAACTGTCCTGGATTTAGTTGCAACACTGTACTCTACGCTATTACTAACTGTACCTATCCCATAGAACCGAAGAAACCAACTATACCGACAGAAACAATCTCGTACTCCTCTCCATGCAGCACCTGTACCCCAGGCGGGGCGGCGGCAGCCTTCAACTTCCTCGACGCCCGGGGCACCTTGTCCTTGCTTCCAATAGGGCGACCGCGTCCCCGCTTCAGGTTGCTGACCGGGGAATTGGACGCCATACCTTCAGTCCGGAACAGCTTTCGGAGCGACGGATGAGACTCGACGATTCCTCTCTCGAGGCAGATCCAACGGCACCATAGCAATCGCCGTTCCGCATTCGCGGCGAAGATACTAGCAACGTGTCACGCGTCCCGCCACATGCCACCGGAGGTACATGTGCAACCTTGGTTTAACCCTTACCAACAGATCCGTACCCGAGTTGGTGCCACGCCCGTACTCCCGCATACGAAGACAACCGTACTACATAATATCAACAACATTAGATATTACGTAAAATCGAAACTATCATCTAAAACCAAAAAGATACAGCTTTTTGATTTTCGTGCCGCATCCGTAATTTCCCCACTCGCAACCAAAACCAAAAGAAACAACTCCGGTAATAATATTCATTGTTAAAATAATGAATATTATCGTTAGAGTACAAGTGGAATTGTTCAGTAATATCAAAAAATCCAACAAAACTCCGACGTGGTGGGTCCCACAATATCAACCAATTCGTCTTCTACATCTATATTATAGCCGTATTAGGGCAAAAACCTACATACTCAACTCTAATCTACTCAAACACCCACGGAAGAACTCACCGCAAGGACGCGGCATGTGCCGACCCCGTTCAAGAACTTGTCGGAGAATCAAGATAGTCTCCACCGCTTCTCCATCCGAGGTTAGTTTCCCATCAAGCAACAGATCGCACTACGATGCCTCGAATTCGTTGTCTCCACACCCGTATTCCTTTTATACGAATTAAAACACATAGACCGTGCGACAGCCTCCAATTTCTTCCCCCACCACCGGTCCAGCAAAAAGTAAGGGCAAACCCTAGCGAGCCGCCAAACACCTATCCTCTCTACACTCCACTACTCCTCATCAACCAGCGGTGAAGGAAGCCGTGGAGATCCGAGTTATTGCTGCGGGGATCACAATGGCTACTCTACTCACTCCGCCGACTCCGCCGGCCACCCTTCAATCCGCGACGGCGCGTGCCTTTAGAGATCCGTGAGTTCGGGCACAAGTATGGATCAATTCCACCGATGGCTCATCCTTTAGTTTCTTCTCCAATGGTATATAGAAATTAAGGAAGTAAATGGCATCTCGCGTCTAAAGCGTACCTTTCGTTATTAAATATTTTTTTGCTTATTACTCCGACCGTTGTAAACAGTATTAGCTCTCTAATACACTCGTGAATCGCAGGTACAAACCTTATTAATCTAAGGCAAAACTACAACCTTATGTGTGTAACCATGAGTAGAAACCAAGGAAAATTTAAATAATAACTTTACCCCCCTGCACATATTGCCTTATCAATTTAAGACATAATTACATACCTTTATGTGTGAAAGTGCGCTA
The DNA here is from genome assembly GCF_022539505.1 of Lolium rigidum. Lineage (NCBI taxonomy): Eukaryota > Viridiplantae > Streptophyta > Magnoliopsida > Poales > Poaceae > Lolium > Lolium rigidum. The sequence goes on along the minus strand of NC_061513.1, from coordinate 51,333,017 downwards.
AGACACTCATCTTAACAAAATTAATTTAAGAATAGTTTCCATGATAAATTTAAATGACTTGCTTTCCTCCCATGCAGATTTTTGCATTTCAATTTCAGTGAAGAATAGCAAATCTCCGTATGACAAGTCGTCAGCCTATCACCGTCCTTGAATGAAGGTAATGTACAAACTTATCCCTCGATGCAAAAATGTGTTACTCTTATGATTACTTTGAAGTCAAACCGGTTTATCTATAAAGCATATTAAAACAAAAAAATTGAAAATTTCTAATATAAATTTTTTCTGGTACTTACCATCCATGACAATGAGTTTAAGATTAACTAAAACATCTCTACAACTAAAATGCGTCCGTATAAAAGTATAATAGCTTCAAACAATTATATTAAATTTTAAATACGAATTCCATGTATTAACCTTTGGATAGATGATTTCTCGCGATATTATTGCAGCCACTATAAATCATGAGGAAGCTCCAATTGCCCCACTAAACTTGAAGCCACCGGCGGTTGTGTTCCTGAAGAACAAGACAACATAAATGCATTCAATGCAAATATACAACCTAAAAGGAAAAATTGTGAAGCAAGAACGAGCGCAGATTCCTCTAAAAATATTGCGACAGATAGTCGGACCGCCTCCTCGCGTAAACATTTTGAATAACCTTGCAGGAAGAAAGCACAAGAATATATCATCGGAAAAAGAGGCAGCAAGAATGGAAAAAGAGTCTCGAAAACATGTTAAAGAAAACTGCCGATATTGGTTCTAAAAGTCCAAGGAGAAGCAAACGATTGTCATCTACAAAAGAGACAAAGAGTCACCAGCTCTAGCCAAAGTGCTCCAAATATCAATGAAGAAGAAAAAACACAGCCTACAAAATCTGCCAAAGAAGGAAAGAAATCAAAAAACGCCGCCGCAATAAGAAAATCATATCGCAATACCAAACATCACGCCGAGCATGACGACAACGAAGAGAACAACACAAGCGAAAAAGAAAACGATGAATACAACGAGGTAAATATGATTATTTTTCTTAGTACCTTGAATCCAAAATAAATGCATTTATTATATTGTTAAACATTTTTGTCTAACACAATTGATTTTAATCATGCAGAACATATCTGAAAATTCAGAAGATAAAAAAATAAAGGCAATAAACAGGAAAAGGCAAGAAGGATTGCAAAAAAAGCAAAAATAAATTTTATGGCCGTAACGATCAACAAGACAAGTAAGATGCTCACTTAGACAGCTATTCACCCGTGTTGAAATATTGGAGGAACGGCATATAAAAAGACTTCGGGATGCAGTGTTTGGGTCCTTTGCTTGACAGCAAGATCGTGCAAAACATTAATATCCGACTTGCTCGCTTCCTTATGAATAGAATAGATCCAACAACCATGACTCGAATCTAGGAGTAGCAAACAAAGTAATTGAGATTACATCTTATGCTATCCATCCGCTTTTGGACCGCCAGACGGTTCAAACACAACTCCTAGACCATCGAAAGTGGCAACGACAAAACATTGCATGAGCTGAAGATTGAGCTTGGATTTAGGAAAAATGAGGATATGAATATCGATGACCTTCGCAAGCTCCTAAGGCTGTTGGTTAAAGACGAAGCAAACGACGATTTGGCTCCGAAAGTATTTGTGTTGATAATGTACATGAAATTCATATGCCCCGGAACAGCTGTCCGTGTGTCAAGGGAGGCAAGCAATGGTAAAAAATCTGGACATATCAAAGTTGAAGGACATGGATTTGTGTCGCTTGCTTGTAGATGAGCTCAAGAGAGCAGCTCATTCAAGACAGTAAAATCTAAATCAAAATGGACTGCCTCCGCTCGGTCGCATCATAGCACCAGCTCCGTTATATCTTGACTGCTAGTATGAAACAAGGCCTTTCAGACCCGGACACAAGAACACCTCGTACACACTTCATGGATTATGAAAAACTAAAGAGCATCGCTGCAGCAGACCGTGCTAAAAAAGGCGGGGAAGACCCCAATACCCGGATATTTGGAAACTTACCCGTAAGAAAATTTCAATGATCCCTTTATCTTTTTTTGTTAATTGTATCTCATATTGCATAAGTTAATACAATGTTTTCATTTTCTCATCCCAACAAATGGAAAGCACCAAATGACATAGTTTACTACCGTAAAAGGAATCCACTAAAAAGAATGTATCCGCATCATGAAGACCAAATGATGTCGGCAAAGCGTACTTTCGCAGAATCAAGCATTCCAACTGGTGGTTCCATTGAAGAAGAAAACACCGATGGTATCGAAGATACATTGGAACAGTATTGACAACCCGCCGACTAGCGCATACGACCTATCACACAAAGTACCAACTACATTTGACCGCCTCAAAAATGGAACAGCTGCTGAAAACCAAGCATCTACTCGTCAAAGAAATTTCGACAACGAAGCTAAAGTTATAGAAAGTTTACAGTAAGACAACATTTCATCTCGTACAAACTTTCGCATTGTTCAAGAAAGCACAGGATGAACGTTGCAAGCAAATTCAGCAAGATGAAAGGATAGCAAATAATGAGGTACGACAAAAGACATAATCACACCGGCAATTTTTTGTTGTGTCTCGTTCAAATTTAACTAATCTAACTACTTACAAATCATAATTTTAAATTTCCAACTACAACAATATAAGACTAATAAAGTTTAAATACAAAAAACCAGGTTGACAAAGAAGTCTGCATCTCCAACTCAAGAAGGCACCGCAGAAAAAACAAGAAGTGGAAAAAATGTGAGTTAACCTCGACTACATATGAGTTAACTTCAATTACAAATACAAGCAACCGTTTAAATTATTTTTCTAACTTGTTAACATATCGTAACAAGGTTGCGAAGTAACCTGCTTCTACAAAAGAAAGGATTCAGTACAATCAAACAATGAAGATAATATTAACTTGTTCATTGAATACAAAATAAAGTAATACTATTAAGTTGCTGTGGTGAATTTACAAAATAAATAATTTTTTTATAATAAACTTTTTATGTTATATCTTTGATTTACAGTGCAAGATGATGGCCCAATGGAAGCATCGAAAACTTTTACTTCTACAACTCGAAGTGTGATGAATGTCCGTACTAAGACGTTGGTTTGAACTACCTACAACTTTTTTAGTATCTCGTACTTTTTGTAAACGTCCGCAAAGTTGAAAATCCGCAAACATATCATTGCATAACTTCCTGATTCGAACCAGTGATTATCAATGTGAAACAAGTGTACTCTTTTCTAACCATGTTGGTTGCATTGTACCTCGCAGGGAAAAAAAATCAAAAACAAAATCTTGCAGAACAAATTTTTGCTCCTCTTGGTGCGGACACTGTACTCGTATCTCCATCACCTTTTGTACTCCACAATCCTTGCACATGTAACTCCGCCAGACAAAACAGAAATTGTTGCAGAGAAACAAAAAAAAAACACGGTTGGTACGGACGCTGTACTCGTCTCTATGTCACCACCGTACTCCACAATCCTTCCACATGTACCTCCGCTAGACAAAACAGAAATTGTTGCAGAGAAACAAACAGAAACACGGACCGCTGCTCCCATTGGTGCGGACACTATACTTGTCTCTCTCGTCACCTCCGTAATCCACAATCATTGCACATGTACCCGCGTTAGACAAAACGGAAAATCACAAAGGGAAACAAAGGGAAACACGGTATAGTGCTCCTCACCGTGAGTATGCTCGTACTCGTTTCTCCCACACATCCGTACTACACAAGCCTTGCACCTGTACCGCGCTAGACAAAACGGAAAAACACAAAGGGAAACACGGTACCGTGCTCCTCATCGTGCGGATGCCGTACTCGTCACTACCTCATATCCGTACTCCACAAGCCTTGCACCCGTACTCGCGCTAGACAAAACGGAAAATCACAAAGGGAAACACGGTACCGTGCTCCTCACCGTGCGGATGCTGTACTCGTTTCTCCCTCATATCTGTACTCCACAAACCTTGCACCTGTACCTGCGCTAGACAAAACGGAAAATCACAAATGGAAACACAGTACAGTGCTCCTCACCGTGCGGATACTGTACTCGTCTCTACCTCACATCTGTACTCCACAAGCCTTGCACCAGTACTCGCGCTAGACAAAACGGAAAATAACAAAGGGAAACACAGTACCGTGCTCCTCACCGTGATGATGGTGTACTCGTCTCCACCTCACATCTCGTACTCCACAAGTCTTGCACCTGTACCTGCGCTAGACAAAACGGAAAATCACAAAGGGAAACACAGTACAGTGCTCCTCACCGTGCGGATATCGTACTCGTCTCTACCTCACATCCGTACTCCACAAACCTTGCACCTGTACCGCGCTAGACAAAACGGAAAATCACAAAGGGAAACACGAGCACCGTGCTCCTCACCGTGATGATGGTGTACTCGTCTCCACCTCACATCCGTACTCCACAAGTCTTGCACCTGTACTCGCGCTAGACAAAACGGAAAATCACAAAGGGAAACACAAGACATGTGCTCCTCACCGTGCGGATACCGTACTCGTCTCTACCTCACATCCGTACTCCACAAACCTTGCACCCGTACCGCGCTAGACAAAACGGAAAATCACAAAGGGAAACACAGTACCGTGCTCCTCACCGTGATGATGGTGTACTCGTCTCCACCTCACATCTGTACTCCACAAGTCTTGCACCTATACCTGCGCTAGACAAAACGGAAAATAACAAAGGGAAACACAGCACCGTGCTCCTCACCGTGAGGATGGTGTACTCGTCTCCACCTCACATCTGTACTCCACAAGTCTTGCACCTGTACCTGCGCTAGACAAAACGGAAAATAACAAAGGGAAACACAGTACCGTGCTCCTCACCGTGAGGATGGTGTACTCGTCTCCACTTCACATCTGTACTCCACAAGTCTTGCACCTGTACCTGCGCTAGACAAAACGAAAATCATCCAGAGGAACACAGAACGTGCTCCTCTTGATGCAGACGCTCGTACTCGTTAATCCCTCACCTCCATACCAACCAAGCCTTGCACCTTCAACTACAATAGACAAAAACGGGAATAATCCGGAGAAACAAGGTCAAGTGCTCCTCTTAGTGAAGACGCTCGTACTCGTATTTCCGCCACCGCTGTATCGTACAAGCCTTGCACTTGTACCGCGCTATTGTCTTTCCTATTATTGTCTTTTTGAGAACAATCCCATCCACACATAGGAAACTAATGAACCACAACATCCACAAGCATGCCGGAACAATATAATATATGTAAAAGGCACCGGACGACAAAACACCGCACTAGGTCCCGTATGTCATAAAGACGAGAATACAATAAGTGTAAAAGAGAGTGGACGACAAGACCTCACAAGTAGCTCCCGGATGTAATAGTGGCAGAATAGAATAAACATAAAACAGAGTGGACGATAATGCCCCCAAGTAGGTCCCAAATGTATAGAGTCATAATAGAATAAATATAAAAGTGAATGGACAATAACACCCCGAAGTAGGTCGAAATGTCTTTGGGTAGAAACCACACCAAAACTACTCTACTTGGCTTCTAAAATCAACATTACCACACCAACCGCTTTGCAAGAATCCACCTCCTTATCCAAAACAGGAAAAGAAAGCAACAACAGCAAGGGAGCATCGCCGGCATCTCCATCACAGCACACCAGCTTCAATTCGGAAAACTATCCCAGGTTTCGGATCATTGGTATGTATATCTCCAAAACTTATAGATTCGGTGGAAACTCTATGTTATAAATAGATCGGCCGCATACCACAATAATGCGAGAAACGGATCTAGGGTCTATCGGAAAACAGTCTCACTACGCTTTCTTTTGCCAACTCGTGAATCAAGCACGAACTTGAAGTTCCGCTCATGGATCTAATAGGAACAAACATCACACACATACATCGTATTCGAGGTCAACCAAGGGAAAAAGATCAAATGTCGGCGGACACAGAGATATCAATAAGTATATAAAATTTTAATTCCAAGTCAACCAAGAAAACAAGGTTAAATGATTAATATAGGTCATGAACAATATATTCGTTGCTAAAATATACTAATATTCCACACTATGATATTTAAATGACAAATAAGAAAAGATATAACTATAAATCAAATGAATTTCATTATCACTTCGAACTAAGTTGAAACAAATAAATTATTTATATCAAAAATGTATTTGTTTGCATTAGTGAATAATCTGTAGTTCCTTGGTCTCCAAAATATATTGCAAGCATATGCAATTTGATGGTTACCTTTTTGTTCTACATAGAAAATGCTCTCAAGACTGCAAGAGGATGCACACAACAGGGCAAAGAAGTACGGATACTTGTGCGAAGCTGTCCAATATGCGAGGCCGACCCTCACTACCAGGTTTCAAAAAATATATTACTCATCAAATACAATGAAAGTTGACCTAAATTCAATTTAAATATGATTTACAATGAATGAATTAATAATTGAAATGTCATATCTAGGAAACACTGCTTGCAAGAATTCAGGAGACTGCGCAATCAAGGGCAGAGGAATACGGAAACTTGTGCAACAACTATCCAACATACGGCGTCGACCCTCAAGACCAGGTTTTCAAATAATCATAAGTTAATACTTAGTTGCGTATAAACCATATTACTTCATGTCATGCAATGAAAGTTAATTTAATTTTATTTAAATCTTAATGCATCTAAACTATATGATCTTAATGCATCTAAACTGTAGGAAAGTCACGCAACAGGTAATCGTGGTACAACCAACACCGCCACTCGAAAAGAGGCAAAGCAATGATGAAAGTGACAACAAGCACGGAAAAAGGTGTTGACAAGAGATATTGATGAAAGTTATGCACAGCTTTATCTCGGAGGTGTTAAACAAGATAACTCGTTAGAGGTACAAATAGTAGCAACCAAAAAAGCAAACATTACAGTGAATATATAGTTTTCAATGAAAAATTTATAATACCTCTTGATTGTAGGACCTGGACCGTATGGAAACGAAAATTTTGACGAAGCATGCGTCTTTGGAAACCACGTGGAGATGAATTACACTCAAGTACTCCAGCTCGACAAATGAAGTCATCACGAACCAGACACCAGCTATTAAACATTATATTTGCACCATGACTAAATCATTTGTTACAAGAGGCATATCTAAGATGGTAAGTTTATCGGAGTTTTCGTAAGTCTATCTCGTCAATTATATAAAATACTTACTCGTCTTCATGACAAGAAAACATCTCGACATACTCGTACAACAAAACTAATAATGCTTCGTTAATATCTTCTTAGGAATTTTCGAAGAATTCACTAATGAACACATTCGGGGATTCATACAAGAACCGGTTAAAGTTGTCGTCACTCGCACATCGGGAGACATTACAATGTATGCTACCATGAAGATGGATAAGAATGGGAAAGCTATGATAAAGAAAGGTTTCCGAGATATAGTTCAAGAATTTTACCCGAAAGAAGGAGACATTTGCTCATTTAGCTTCAAAGATGAAAGAGGATCTCCATTCTTACATGGCAAGTGCTCGGCTCAAGCTTGTCATAACAAAGCTAAAATGTGAGGCGTAAGTTAAAATAAGTACAATGTGTCGTACGTAAACAATGTCAACCACGCAACGAATTACGTTCAAGTATTTGTATTTGGTTATTAGTTAATGCTAGTGTCACGTGTACTTTTCAATATTTTATATGTAATATTTGAGAAACTACTCGAATTTATTGACACCGTAATGTTAATGGTAGTGTCATATGTCCGAAATTCATTTGCCGCGAACCGTACTCGACTCGTCCTCACCGCCGTACTCGACAAGCCTTCGCACCCGTAACTACACTAGTGAAAAAGGAAAGAGACACAATCCTGTACTCCTACATAAGTTGTACTCGACTCCCGGTCACCCCCGCACTCGACACGCTTTTACACCTGTACTCGGGCTAGAGAAAACGGAAAGAGACAAAATCATGTACTCCTTTTTGTGCGAAACATGTACTCGGTTCGCCATCACCGTTGTACTTGACACGCATTTGAACCAAGCACTCGCGATGGAGAAGAACAGACTTGTACTCATTTTGATGCGAAACTCCGTACACGACTAGCCGTCATCGCCGTACTCGACACCCAATAGAACATGTACCTACGCTAGAGAAAGCGGAAATCTTTCCGTATAAATCAAAAAGAAAAACACAAGCACCGTGCTCCTCTTCCTACCTAACCCGTACTCCTACCTACGCCGGGGATGTACCTCACCACCATTCGAACATGTACCTGCGCTAGAAAAAACGGAAACTCTTTCCATAAATCAAAAGAAACACGCACATCTGCTCCTCTACGCCGAGGATGTACTTCACACCCCTTCGGACGTGTACCGCGCTAGAGGAAACGGAAATCTTTCCGATAAACCAAAAGAGAAACACAGTACCGTGCTCCTCTTCCTACATAACCCGTACTCGTCTCTACGCCGGGGATGTACTTCACACCCTACCGAACGTGTACTGCGCTAGAGGAAACGGAAATCTTTCCGTATAAATCAAAAGAGAAACACGAGACCGTGCTCCTCTTCCTACAAACCCGTACTCGTCTACGCCGAGGATGTACTCACACCCTTCGAACATGTACCTACGCTAGAGAAAGTGGAAATCTTTCCGGATAAATCAAAAGAGAAACACAGTACCGTGCTCCTCTTCCTACATAACCTGTACTCGTCTCTACGACGAGGATGTACTTCACACACCCTTCGAACATGTACCTGCGCTAGAGGAAACGGAAATCTTTCCAGATAAACCAAAAGAGAAACACAGTACCGTGCTCCTCTTCCTACATAACTCGTACTCGTCTCTACGACGAGGATGTACTTCACACCCCTTCGAACATGTACCTGCGCTAGAGGAAACGGAAATCTTTCCAGATAAACCAAAAGAGAAACACAGTACCGTGCTCCTCTTCCTACATAACTTGTACTCGTCTCTACGACGAGGATGTACTTCACACACCTTCGAACATGTACCTGCGCTAGAGGAAACGGAAATCTTTCCGCAGAAACCAAAAGAGAAATACAAGTACCGTGCTCCTCTTCCTACATAACCTCGTACTCGCCTCTACGACGAGGATGTACTTCACACCCCTTCGAACGTGTACCGCGCTAGAGGAAACGGAAAATCTTTCCAGCATAAACCAAAAGAGAAACACAAGCACCGTGCTCCTCTTCCTACATAACCCGTACTCGTCTCTACGACGAGGATGTACTTCACACCCCTTCGAACATGTACCTGCGCTAGAGGAAACGGAAATCTTTCCACATAAATCAAAAGAGAAACACAAGACCGTGCTCCTCTTCCTACATAACCTGTACTCGTCTCTACGACGAGGATGTACTTCACACACCTTCGAACCTGTACCTGCGCTAGAGGAAACGGAAATCTTTCCGCATAAATCAAAAGAGAAACACAAGTACCGTGCTCCTCTCTTCCTACATAACCCGTACTCGTCTCTACGACGAGGATGTACTTCACACCCCTTCGAACCTGTACTCGCGCTAGAGGAAACGGAAATCTTTCCACATAAACCAAAAGAGAAACACAGCACGTGCTCCTCTTCCTACATAACTCGTACTCTTCTACGCCGAGGATGTACTTCACCACTATTCGAACATGTACCTGCGCTAGAGAAAACGGAAATCTTTCCAGATAAACCAAAAGAGAAACACAAGTACCGTGCTCCTCTTCCTACATAACCTGTACTCGTCTCTACGACGAGGATGTACTTCACACCCCTTCGAACGTGTACTCGCGCTAGAGGAAACGGAAATCTTTCCGCATAAACCAAAAGAGAAATACAAGACCGTGCTCCTCTTCCTACATAACCTCGTACTCGTCTCTACGCCGAGGATGTACCTCACCACTATTCGAACATGTACCGCGCTAGAAAAACGGAAATCTTTCCGCATAAATCAAAAGAGAAACACAAGCACCGTGCTCCTCTTCCTACATAACCTGTACTCGTCTCTACGCCGAGGATGTACTTCACACCCTTCGAACATGTACCTGCGCTAGAGAAAACGGAAACTCTTTCCGTATAAACCAAAAGAGAAATACAAGCACCGTGCTCCTCTTCCTACATAACCTCGTACTCGTCTCTACGCCGGGGATGTACTTCACACCCCTTCGGACGTGTACCGCGCTAGAGGAAACGGAAATCTTTCCGTATAAACCAAAAGAGAAATACAAGACCGTGCTCCTCTTCCTACATAACCCGTACTGCCTCTACGACGAGGATGTACTTCACACCCTTCGAACATGTACCTGCGCTAGAGGAAACGGAAAATCTTTCCAGATAAACCAAAAGAGAAATACAAGCATCGTGCTCCTCTTCCTACATAACCCGTACTCGTCTCTACGACGAGGATGTACTTCACACCCTTCGAACATGTACCGCGCTAGAGAAAACGGAAAATCTTTCCAGAGAAACCAAAAGAGAAATACAGTACCGTGCTCCTCTTCCTACATAACCTGTACTCGTCTCTACGACGAGGATGTACTTCACACCCCTTCGAACATGTACCTGCGCTAGAGGAAACGGAAAATCTTTCCAGAGAAACCAAAAGAGAAATACAGTACCGTGCTCCTCTTCCTACATAACCTGTACTCGTCTCTACGCCGAGGATGTACTTCACACCCCTTCGAACGTGTACCTGCGCTAGAGGAAACGGAAAATCTTTCCAGAGAAACCAAAAGAGAAATACGATACCGTGCTCCTCTTCCTACATAACCCGTACTGCCTCTACGCCGAGGATGTACTTCACACCCTTCGAACATGTACCTGCGCTAGAGGAAACGGAAAATCTTTCCGGAGAAACCAAAAGAGAAATACAGCACCGTGCTCCTCTTCCTACATAACCTCGTACTCGTCTCTACGACGAGGATGTACTTCACCACCTCTTCGAACATGTACCGCGCTAGAGAAAACGGAAAATCTTTCCGGAGAAACCAAAAGAGAAATACAAGCACCGTGCTCCTCTTCCTACATAACCTCGTACTCGTCTCTACGCCGAGGATGTACTTCACACACCCTTCGAACATGTACCTGCGCTAGAGGAAACGGAAAATCTTTCCGCAGAAACCAAAAGAGAAATACGATGACCGTGCTCCTCTTCCTACATAACCCGTACTCGTCTCTACGACGAGGATGTACTTCACACCCTTCGGACGTGTACCGCGCTAGAGGAAACGGAAAATCTTTCCAGAGAAACCAAAAGAGAAATACAAGTACCGTGCTCCTCTTCCTACATAACCCGTACTCGTCTCTACGACGAGGATGTACTTCACACCCCTTCGGACGTGTACCTGCGCTAGAGGAAACGGAAAATCTTTCCACAGAAATCAAAAGAGAACACAGTACCGTGCTCCTCTTCCTACATAACCTGTAGTCGTCTCTACGCCGAGGATGTACTTGACACCCCTTTGAACCTGTACCTGCGCTAGAGAAAACGGAAACTCTTTCCAGATAAATCAAAAGAAAAACACAGTATCGTGCTCCTCTTCCTACATAACATGTACTCGTCTCTACGCCGGGGATGTACTTCACACCCCTTCGAACCTGTACCTGCGCTAGAGAAAACGGAAAATCTTTCCAGAGAAACCAAAAGAGAAATACAGTACCGTGCTCCTCTTCCTACATAACCCGTACTCGTCTCTACGACGAGGATGTACTTCACACCCCTTCGGACGTGTACCAGCGCTAGAGGAAACGGAAAATCTTTCCGGAGAAACCAAAAGAGAAATACGAAGACCGTGCTCCTCTTCCTACATAACCTGTACTCCTATCTACGCCGGGGATGTACCTCACCACTATTCGAACATGTACCTGCGCTAGAAAAAACGGAAACTCTTTACAGATAAATCAAAAGAAAAACACAGTACCGTGCTCCTCTTCCTACATAACCTGTACTCGTCTCTACGCCGGGGATGTACTTCACACCCCTTCGGACGTGTACACGCGCTAGAGGAAACGGAAATCTTTCCGAGATAAATCAAAAGAGAAACACAAGCATGGTGCTCCTCTTCCGGAGAATAAAAGAGAAAATCAAACGAAACCTTTCCAAAAGAAAAAAAAATAGAAAAAAAAACAACAATTTGATGCGCCGAAGGCGCTCTGATACGAGGCGAAGCCGAGCCGTAGCAATCGCTTCGACATATGGGGGTAACGACAAACGGGGACAACGACATATGTCTGCCATTCATTATGTTTATTAATGTTTGATGCGCCGAAGGCGCCCTGATACGAGGCGAAGCCGAGCCATAGCAATCGCTTCGACATATGGGGGTAACGACAAACGGGGACAACGACATATGTCTGCCATTCATTATGTTTATTAATGTTTGATGCGCCGAAGGCGCCTTGATACGAGGAGAAGCCGAGCCGTAGCAATCGCTTCGACATATGTCATCTCGTAGCACTCTGTTGGAATTAAAAAAAAATTGTAATTTAAAAGTGCTACCTCCCTCCCATTAATTCCCCAGAAAACTCACAGCCCGGAAATACAAAGGGAAAAAGCCAAAAAGAAAGTCCCGCCCAATTTTTTGAAAACGTACTGCGCGCGTAAAGGGAAAAAAGAAGATTAACGGGTCCGCATATTGTTAACGGGTCTACCGGCGCGTAAAGGGAAAAAACCAAACCCGGAAAACGATTCGCGTCTTTTCCCGGGGACACGTTCCGCGCGCGACACGTGTCGTCGCGAGAGCGCGCGCGGGGGATGGATTTTTCCCTTCTCAAAGGTCGGCCTTCGTGTAGTGGCACCCCATACAACACGCTGCGCTGCGCCAAGAGAAGCAGAAGAAATCACATGTGCCGTGAGCAGGTGCAGATGGGCCCAGCTGTAGCCTGCTACTCGCCTCTTCTGTTACTTTCTTGTAACCTAAGGCATGCAAGCAGGTGGTCCCCAGTGGCGGAGCCACGTTGAGAGCTGTGTGGTCAATTGACCACACAGCTTTTTGCCATGTTCTTTGTATTTTGGTATTAATCTTGTAAAAAATATTTAAAATAAGTAAAAATTATACGTATTTGGGTTGCGGTCTAGGATCACGCCGGCTTATCAGCCAATCCCAAATTATATCAGCTACAAAATATAATAATATTTCGTACAAAACGTCAAAGTAAAAGGAAGAGGCATTTTAATGAAATCAATGATGATGAGGAAGAACTACAACTATCAGCTATTGAATCCTTCAGAGTTAATTACTTTCTTGTAGTTGTTGATGCTGCAATTGCTTCACTGGAAGATCGATTTGAGCGGTTGAACGCATTTGCAAAGGTGTTTGGTTTCTTATTCAACTCAAAAAATCTGAAGTCCTTGGATGATAGTAATCTGCAAAATAATTGCACTACTTTTGCACAAACTTTTACTCATAATAAGGTGTGTGATGTTGATGTTGATGATTTTGTTTCTGAGTTAAATGTTCTCCAAGTAACATTGCCAGATGATTTGTCAGCGCTTGAGATTCTTCAGTTCGTTACAACTGCTGATTGCTATCCAAATGTGTCAGTTCCATATCGCATCCTCTTGACTATACCTGTGACTGTAGCCTCAACTGAAAGAAGTTTCTCTAAACTGAAGCTACTAAAAAATTGTTTGAGGTCAACTATGTTACAAGATAGATTGAATGGCTTGGCTACATGTTGTATTGAGAAGGATATCTTGGAAAACATTGATCTTGAAACAATTGTCAATGATTTTGCATCGAGGAATGCGCGGAGAAGCTTTTTGGAGAAGCATAATTGTCGAAGTACTCATGATAATTTGGTCTTTATTTGAGGTAATGAAACTAGTACAAAATATATTTTATATTTTGCTGCTATTTTATAATTATTTTTACTGTAATATGCGAACAAACTGAGAGTTTATATATATCTAGTTATACTACATATCGTTTTGAAAGGGCCCTTTTTTTACGTCGCCCAAGGGCACCAAAATACATAGGGCCGGGGCTGGACATTACAATCCTATACTTTTTCCTTTTTCTACGATTTTTCTATTCAATGAATCAAAAGAGCCCTTACATTCTCACCTCACAAAACAAGACTACGTTTTATCTTCGAATGCAGTGGAGCAGGTGTGTGCCGTATTTACCGTATAGATACGGCTGGAAGTTTCAAGAGTTTCCCAAAACTGGTGGAAGAGAGTTATAGGGGCCGGCTCACTGTAGAAACTACCGCTGGGGAGTGGGTATGCCTCGCTGCGATAAGAGTCAGCCAGCGGCAAATAAGAATCGCCGTCAATGTGTGCGTTAGGGCATCTCCAACCGCGCGACCCAAACGGACGCGCTGGGCCGTCCGTTTTGGGCCGTTTGCGTGGCCGAACGGACACCCGGACAGCGGCCCGCGTCCGCGTGTCCGTTTGGGTCGCACGCTGCGCCCAACGCGCGGACGCAGCGCATTGGTAATAAAATAAAACAGAAATGAAAATAAAAAAGGAAAAGAACAAAACATAAATTTAAACTAGTTGGTCATTAAACTTAGCCCTATTTTGGGCAAATTTTACACAAAAGAAAGCCCTATATGGCTTTAAACTAAAAAAAAAGCAAACCCTAGCCGGGGTTTGCGAGCTCGCGGTGGCCGCCGGCGAGTACTACCCCCGGTAGTACTCGTCATCGTCGGCGTCGATGACGACGACGCCCCCCGGCGGCGACGCGCTGTTCCGGCTCGACACGCCGGAGGGCACCGGGGACTCCGGCCAGGGGTCCCACTGCGCCCTTTCCCAGGCGGAGTGCGCGTTCGGCGGGCTCGCCGGCCTGCGCAGCCGTGCCCTCCGCGCGGACTCCTGTCGGAGCTGCTCCTCCGCCTGCGTGGCCAGGCGCTCCTCCTCCGCCAGGCGCGCGGCCCGGCGCTCCTCCTCCCGGAGCGCCGCCTGACGCGTAGCGGCCTCCTCCTGACGGCGCGCCAGCTGGAGGAAGGCCCACGCGTCCGCCTGGGCGTCCTCCTGGGCCTTCCTGGCCGCCTCCTCCAGCGCGGAGGTGCGCGAGCGTCTCGGCGAGGAGCGGCCATTTGGCCAGCTCGTCGAGGT
Organism: Lolium rigidum; assembly: GCF_022539505.1. Taxonomy (NCBI): domain Eukaryota; kingdom Viridiplantae; phylum Streptophyta; class Magnoliopsida; order Poales; family Poaceae; genus Lolium; species Lolium rigidum. The sequence continues at coordinate 51,317,956 of NC_061513.1, read as the reverse complement.
CCTCGCTGCTCGCGGGACGCCGCGAGCGCCGCCTGCAGCTCCGGGTCGTTCTCCTCCTCCTGGGGCTGCGGCTGCGGCTGCGGCTGGGCCGGGGCTGGGGCGGGGCGCGGGCTCGTTGATGTAGAGGCCGCCGGGCGGCGGCCAGCCCGCCCAGCAGGCTGTGCTCGGCTGCGCGCGAGGCCGCGCCGTCGCGGATGTGAAGCACGTGCGCCGCCGCGCATCGTGCTCCACCTCGAACCACAAGTCCCGGTTGGGACTTGCGTCGCCGTACGCGGGGTCCTGCCGGAGGTCCGCCGGCAGCCTGAGCGCGGCGCCTCCGGATCTCGGCGTAGCGGGCGCGGCTCGACGCCGGGATGGGCGGCACCGGAACCCGATCCGGGCTCGGGTGCCGGCCGTGGGGAGGTGCACGTCCCCCACGGCATTGGGACGCCGGCGTCCCGGAACATCCGCGCCACCGCTACGGTGACGTAGATCCGGTCGCGTGCGGGCGTCGCCGGCGGCCCCATGGCGAACGGCGCCGGCGCGACCCGGCCGGCTGCTGCCGGCCTCGTGGTCGTTGGCGGATGGCGAGAACTCGCGCTTCGGGGCCATGGCGGCGCGGAAGCTTCGAGCTCGCGCGTGCGGCCGGAGTGGAAAGTGGGGACTGGATAGGGACAGTCCACTTCCCGATCCACATTTAATAGGACCGGGGCACCGATAGGTGGGCCAGCCACGCGGACAGGGCGGACACGCGAGGACGCCGCGTGCCATCCGCGGCCACGCAAACCCGGCCCAGATTTGGGCCGGCTTTGCGTCGTTCCGGACGCCGCGGCCGTCCGCTTTTGCGGTGCGTCCCCGCGTTGGGCCGGGTTTTTGTCCGGCTGGACCCATCCGGACGCGCGGGCGCGGGATGGGTCGCCCCGTTGGAGATGCCGAGCCAGGAATGCGAGATGGGCCTTGACCTTGACAGTGGTCAGGCTTTAATGTTAAATTCTCCATCAGGCCTTATTGATCAATCGGGGGCCCTCGCGGGCCCACCGTTATACATATATCTGATCGTGCAGGACTGTGGTACCTTGCCCTAGATCGATCCTCCCAGCCACAGCATCATGCCCTTCCATTTTCATCTGTCGTGGTCTGCGCCGCCTCCGGTCAAGCAAGCAGCTCATGCATGGATCATCCAGGACGCGTACATGGCACTGGTATCTGTTTTCTTCATAATTCTCTTGGAAGGACTAAGCCACAAGGAGTTAGAGAATCCATGGAACCACAGTTCCTTGGCAGGTTTCTTAGGCTTCGGATACATGGGGTTGATGGCCTTGCACATCCGCTGGCGTTGGGTGCGCAACTTGGGCGCCATGCCGAAAGCCGTTGCCTGCGTCCTCGTCAACAGCCCTGCAGCAGTATTTGCCATACTCCCCACGACGACTTTGTGGGGACTATGTTTCAACTATCTCCACGTCGTCAGCTGCCTCTGGTGGATATTGGCAGTGATGCTCGTCGTCTTCCTCTGGTGGTGCATCTCCATCGACAGGGCTATTTCAGCGAACTCACCGCCTCACCCCCAAGGCAAAACTGATGATGTGTTGGACAGATGGGCATGTGACTGTAGCGAGGTATAGCTAGTGTTATTTCTTATAGATGTTGCTCTCCCCGATTCAATTCAGGACTGTTTAATGTGCATGTTAGATACCCATAAATTTTTTTTATCATTGGCAGTGTCTAACCCAAGTCAGATTTTGATTTTGCCTTACCTAATAATTTCAGTCCACACCTTGCTTTATCTGTCCATGTTCAGAAGAACTATAACTCTGATATTAAGAACTGAAGACTAAAGTCACGATCTTACACTCATCGTGACTGGACAAAAGATTACTGAAGTCACTAAACAAGATGACTGAGAAAATGACTGAACTATATTATATTTGTTGACAGGAACATCTTCACTTTATTCAAAACACAAATACATCGTTTGTCAAGAAAGAGGCATCATGAACTCCCGTTGACACATGTAGCCAAAAATTGCTTAGAGCATCTTCAATACGGAAACCACAAGTGTAGCTCGAGCTACATATAGCTCGTTTTTTGAAAAAAAATTGAAAACAACATTTTAAAGTTCAAAAAATTCTGAAATTAAATCTACATGTAGATAATACTGTGATCTACAAACGTGGAAAATTTCGACTGGAAAATACCTTATATTCGGAGTTGTGCAAAAATGACAAATCCTGATATCAATATTAGTGAAGTGTCAGATTTCAAAATCTCAAAATCTGTCATATTTTGTCATTTTTCTGCAACCTAGAATATGAGGGGTATCTCGATTTAAAATTTTACAGATTGGTAGATCCCATCATTGTCTACACCTAGATTTTTTGTCAGAATTTTTTTGAAATTTTAAAATCCTATTTTCAAATTTTGCAAAAAAAAGGAGTTACATGTAGCTCCGGCTACAAAAATTCACTCTCAATAGAGGATGTATAATAGCGCACTTAAAATAGGTTATGTTTGAAATAGTCGGGCTATATCTCGGCTATAGCCTTTCGTGAGGCTATAGCTAGAGACTTCAAAGGATAAAATAGAATTAGCCGCTAATAGTCCGGCTAAGACTATTTAGTCCCAATTTTGCCCCATAGCGGCTAACTTCGATTCAAAAGTTTTGGATCGAAAATTTCAGTGGGGCGGCCCATTTACTTGGCAAAGTACCCACCAAGCTAACCCTAGCGATAAAAATCCCTTGTCCCTTATCTCAAACTAGGCAGGATACGAGACTACCAGAGGTGACCATGGTAGCGCGTCATCGCCGATGAACCCAGACATCCTCGCTGTCGGAGGTGCTCAATCTAGTCACCACGCCGCTGAACAGAGGTGTCGAGGTTCTCAATCTCTCCCTAAGCTCTCCTCGCCGCGATAATGACATTCTCTCCGATGCTTCAGCTGACTTACATTGATAGAATGCATATCTTGCTGGTTAGTGTTAGTGCTTGTTGTATTTGTGAACTTGTTGTATCTGTGAAGACCTTGATCTAGTTATGTACTTTACGGACATAACTATATCCTGAACTACGTAATGATATTGAAACTATATATTTAACTATGTGTGAACTATTTCTTGATTATGTGTATCTCTCATGCGAAGATGTTATTATGTTATGAATTTATCAATCGGAAATTCAATTCGGCTCCCGGGTGCGTATGCTCCATCTACCAAAAACACATATTTCGAAATGTCAAAAAATTTGGATAAAAATTTCTACATGTACATCTCCATAATGTATGTGCATTCGCTAAGTTTCACGAAAAACCAATATTTTTTGTGGTCTATGTAAAAAGGAGAAACTTTATCTTATGAAAAGCATTATTTTTAGCACTGAATTTTGTCATTTTTACACACGTCACATGATAAGTCAATTTTTTATGAAACGACTTTGTGAGCGCGTAGCACGTGAAGATGTACATACAAATTTTTTGTTTCATTTTTTTTAAAATTTAAAATGTACATAACATGTATTTCAAAATATAGGGAGCATATGCACCCATGTTCCAAAACACCACTCCCTTTATCAATTTTCTATATATAGGGATGCGCTATTTAACCCCCAGAGAGTAGTATATATATATATGCTGAATTTTTCCTTATTTAACAAATTAATTATATTGCTTTAGCCTGCTATAGCCCAACTATAACCTTTCATAACTTCAAAAATTATCACGGCTATCTGCTATAGCCCACTATTTTAACTAGACAAAAAAGGTGCCCTATAACTTTACATCACCAAAAAGTGGCTTTCACCAGCTCAATTTTAGGTTTACAAGATGATATATAATAGGACACCGTCCCTACACTAGATGGTGTAAAATCGCGTTTTCAGTCATGTAGTCGTGTGTATTTACGGATTTGAATTTACGTAATGTGATAGAGTTGCTCTTAGAGCATCTCCAAAAATCGGCGCGCTATACCTAGATTTCAGCGCGCTGTAAACAGATAGCGCGCGCTGCGGTGAAAGTTGTCTCGCCGGAAGCGGCATTTTGCGGTGCGTGCTCGGGCGAAAAAATGCTCCTCCACCGGGCGTGCCATTATGCACAGCGCGGCGCGAACGGCTACTTCGACCGTTTTCGTTTCAAAATAAATCAAACAAATCAAACAAAATACGAAAATTTAATTGAAAATATGAAATATATTTAAAAGTTCGACGATATGGCGCGACATTTTATTTTAAACTATTCTAATCCTACTCCGAATCCCAGTCGAAGTCCGACGAGTGGCTGCTCGGAGTTATCTCGGACACCGGCGTCGAAGTCCACTCGAAGGAGGAGGAGGAGGAGAGGATGATGGTGGATGGCCCTGCGCCGTTTTTCTTCTCCTCCTCCCTCCTCGCCGTCTTCTCGGCCCTCGCCGCCTTCCTCGCCGCGGACTCCGCCCGATGCTTCTCGCGGCTCGCTTTTTTCTTCGCCGCCTCCGCCTCCTCCTTCTGCGCGTAGAACGCCTCCGTCGCGGCGACGTCCTCGGGAAACTGGCGCGCCCACTCGAGGCGGAGGCGCTCGCCGCGCTCGGCGATGAGGAGCCACTGCTCTAGCTCTCGTTGGTGCCGCTGCTGCTCGCGCGTAATGACCGGCGATGGCGGCGTGAGCTGCTCCGCCTGCTCCCGCGTCCAGACATCGTGGAAGTTCATCTGCCGGCGAGAGCGACCGAGGCGCCAGACGACGGCATCGTAGGCCTGCGCCGCCTCGTGCGCCGTGTCAAACGTCCCGAGACGGATGCGCTCCTCGCCGGAGAGGATCTCCGCGTCGAAGCGGCCGCTTGGCCGCGTGCGAACGCGTGGTAGCCGGAGGCGGAGCGGCAGCGTGGAGGCATCTTGCCGGAGCCGGAGCCGAAGACTGACCGTCGGCGTGGGAGGCTGAGCGGTAGAGAGAGAGAGGCAGAGGCGGAGCGCCACGCGGAAAGTTCAGGCGGTTGGCGTGCGCGCGCATCGCGTTTATAGAGCGCGCGGCAGCCGATGCGGCAAGTTTCCCACGCGGGATAGCGTAAAAACACGGACATGGTAAAAAATTTAGCGCGCGCCATTTTCACGCGGTGGCTGGGGGTTCGCGCGGGCGCCCGCCAAATTGGCGGTTTTTTGCGCGGGCGCGTTTTGCCGCTCTTAGAGCATCTCCAGCAGACGCGCTATATCGCGGCGCGCTAAAACCAAGAATCCGCGCGCGGTAAACAGATATCGCGCGCTGTGACGTTTTTTCCTCCGCCGGACGCGCCATTTTGCAGCGCGCGTTGGCGCGGTAAAATAGCACCTCCGCCGGACGCGCCATTTTGCAGCGCGCGGACGCGGCGCAAACAGCAAACACACACAAATATGCATCCAAGAAGATCAAACAATATATAAAAATTCATAAATATATTGTACCATCCAAATACAATACATTGTTCACAACAATACTTCACACCAAATACAACACATACAACAATACAACATGGTTTTGAGACAATACAACACATAATTTTCAAACAAATACAACAAATATGGAACTATTGTTGTCCATTCCAATTCCACCATTCTTCCATGATGGAACTATTGTAGAGGCCGGCCGGCGGAGGTTCATACCTTGCGAGCAAATGGGCGAGCACCATGGGCGCGCCAAGTTGCAAGCAAGCTGCTCGAGGACGACGAGGACGACATGTCGACGCCTGCGTGGAGGAGAACGCGACGGCGGCGCGAAGGGGGCGGCGGAGAAGGACCGCCGGCTGCAACTCGTCGGCCGACGGCCGCGCGAGCGACACAGCGCGGCGGAGCGTCCGCCGCTGCCGGGAGGAGGTGCGGGCGACGCGGATCTACGACGCGGCGGCGCGCAGAAGCGGGGGCGGCGGCGGAGTCGACCGGCGGCGGCTGGATTTCGCGCCGGCGGTAGGTGGGGAAATGAGGGCGCGGGCGCGGGGAGGAAATTTCCAGCCGTTGGCTTTTTCGCGCTTGGACGAGCGATGCCGCGCGCTGTAGCCAACGCGCCGGATATGCCGCTCCGGATTGTGCAAAAAGCCGCGCGCCCTAAAAAATTTACAGCGCCGCGCCGTTTACCGCGCCTGCTGGAGCGCCTGATTCTGTCCCGCGCGCGCTATATCGGACGTTTTTATGCCGCGCGGCCTATATAGCGCGTCTGTTGGAGATGCTCTTACTGTACAAACTATGTACCGCTGGGAGGGGTACTCGTCGCTGCGATAAGAGACGCAGCGAGCGGCTAATAGGAATCCCCGCCAATGTGTGCGTGAGAGACAGAAACGCGAGATGGGCCTGGACTTCGACAGTAGTGAGGCTTTAATGTTTAATTCTGCATCATGCTTGATTGATCGATCGGCATCGGCGGCCCTCGCGGCCTCACCGCTATACATATATCGTGGATCGTACATGACTCTCGTACCTTGCCCTAGATCGATCGTCCCCCAGCCACCGCATCATGCCCTTCCAATTTCATCTGTCGTGGTCTACGCCGCCTCCGGTCAAGCAAGCAGCTCACGCATGGATCATCCAGGACGCATACATGGCAGTGATGTCTGTTTCCTTCATAATTCTGTTGGAACGCATAAGCCACGATGAGTTAGAGAGTCCATGGAGCCTGAGTTCCATGGCAGGCTTCTTAGGCTTCGGATACATGGGGTTGATGGCTTTGCACATCCGCTGGCGTTGGGTGCGCAACTTGGGCGCCATGCCGAAAGCCGTCGCCTGCGTCCTCGTCAACAGCCCTGCAGCAGTCTTTTCCATACTCGCTACGACAACTTTGTGGGGACTATGTTTCAACGATCTCCACTTCGTCAGCTGCCTCTGGTGGATATTGGCAGTGATGCTCGTCGTCTTCCTCTGGTGGTGCATCTCCATCGACAGGGCTATTTCAGCGAACTCATCGCCTCACCCCCAAGTCAAAACTAACGATGTGTTGGACATATGGGCATTTGACTGTAGCGAGGTATAGCTACTTAGCTAGTGCTTTTGTTTGATTTCTTATAGATGTTAGTCTCCGCAATTCAATTCAGGACCGTTTAATGTGCATATTAGATGCCCCTGCAAAAATTGTTTATTATGTCTTGGTGGTGGATGTATTGTTGTGTTAGGCCCGAGATACTGTAGCGGGACTTTTGTTTTTTAGTTTTTGTTTCTACTTTTTAGCAGTGTGCATCTGTAGTGCCATTAGCATGGTGCGTTGTTGCAGAGGCTAAGTGTAATTGGTATCTTTTAATATTAATATATTCTCTTTATCGAAAAAAATGTGTATTAATCTGTATCTAGTCAATTGTTGCTACCTGATTGAGTAAAAAGAAAATCCCATAAGTTTAAATCTGTATTTTTTCTGGGCTATCTACACACAATTTCAAACATATACACGGAAGTGACGGAACAACCATTTGTTCCTTTGAGGCAAGAGTAAAATTCATCCACGTACACAACACAAGTTTCCCCTAAGGTGCACTTTAGTCAAGAAGTCACACTTTGCCAAACGCAAAATCTTTTTCTTGGCTGGGCACTTTCTAGTCTTGCTCTTGCCGCGTGCTCACTCCCCGTTGGATCAAAATTGAGCTGACAACGCACGCTTGAGACCTACCAGCAAGGCCCATATGTGCCAACCACTTGATTACCTTCTCCCCAGTGGCTAGGACACCACAACTCCTCGCTCTCTCTAGGCATCTCCAGCGCGGTCTGATGTATTTTGGACGGAAATGTGTCTGTTTTGATCCCTCGGACGAAAGAAATACGGAGTAGAAAAAATTAATTTACATACATATAAAAATTGAGGAAAAACACTAAGATAGGCCAAAACCCTAGCCCACTGCTTGTTATCACCGTTGTCGTCCTTGGTGAGATCCAAGAACTCCGGTGGGAGCAGCAAGAGGAGGCGCTGGTGGTGGTGTGGAGCGCTGCTACACGCGATGTACACCGAATCGCCAATGATGCTCGTGTAACCACCAACAGCACGTAGGTCGGAGAGCTCTCTTCTGATCATGGTGCGGTTGGGTTGGATGACTACAGCTGCGTGCGAAGCCTTTGCAGTTTTAGTTGTCCGATGTACTTGATCGAGTTACTACTTGCGTAGATGGGCAGTATAAACGAACCGGGGGTGACGAAAGTCACAGTTTTAGTCTGATGTACTCGACCGAGTTACTACTTGCAATCTAAGCTTTTCTTTGGTACTAGACTGTTAAATACGCAGGCAGGTTGCAAATTTGTAACCCGGTCTTCAGAAACATAGTAAGGCATCATATTGCAAACAAATTCATAACTGAACTGCATGGATACAAACGGATACAAAGAGAAGGATGTGACTTTTGCTAATTTCATGCACCATCCGACTAGAGCAGAGACACAACCCAAACTACTGCAGAGATATGTATGAACACATTTGTAAAATTATCCGACAATCAGATTATTGTTAATCCACAAGAACAATTTTAAAATGTTCTACTAGATGAACTGATGATTAAAACAGTGAACACGTTTCTAGGTCTGTACAAATAAATTCATAAAACTTCTCGACCAACCGAGACATAGATATTCCTAACTTATTATTACTGAACTTGCATCATGTGTATTTTCTCTTGCTTTCAATTTTTGTGGCTGTTGCTACTCTACTTGCCCACCAGCACACATGAGCCCTCGCGATGATGAGCATTTTGACGATTAAGAAATACAAGCTTTCAGCTTTGTCAACGATATGTTGGGTACATGAAATATAGTAGTACGTGGAGCAGAATGGTAAAAGGTAAAGTGTGTAGAGTGTTGTACGTAACTTGAGAAGACAAGGGACGAGGAATTAGGTGGAAGAGGGGTATAGTTTGCCACTAACTATTTCATAATCAAACATGTTCCTACAATATCACCCTTCAAATTAAACTATTTCACTTTTCTCCATATTCATGTATTTTTTTATGCCATAGCAACACACGAGAATACGATGGCACCACTGTATTCCTTTTGTTCAATTGATAGCAAGTATTTCTATTAATTTTCATGTCTTGCTATGTATGCTAGAAAAACATCTGGATTGAAGAAGCTGCAAGTAAGGGTGGGCAGATAAAAATCGATCTTCAAGAAATCAGACAACCCTTCTCATTTTCACAAAATCGGGGAACCCAACCAGTTGTGGCACATGTGCCATATTATTGTCCACATAAAGTGATACACTTAATGTAGGGGCGTTTGTTGGTAGAGGCTATGGAAACAATCAAGATCGTTGGCATAATGTTGGCCTATGAGTCTAGGGCAAGCGGATGAGTGAAGTGCGAGAAAGAGGGAAGACATGTGTTTATCTTCTACGGTGGATGTGGATGTGGAGGGGGGGGGGGGGAGAGATAACAACATTTTTTGCATTACATGTCGTATCGAGAAAAAGTACACAAGGAAAAAAGGGAATGTATTGTCAGATACAAGTGGAAACCACCTAATTCCGCACCCTTATGAAATATCATGTTCCACAATCCATACAACCCACATCTATTTAGCATGATGGTTTATGTACCTATGTTAGTTATTTTGCGCTTGTACGACAACGAGGGAGACATAAAAAAAAAATTATGTTGGCCTAGATTTATGAGACAGCAAATGATGCCCTCATGAAATGACGGCAAGGCAATGCACTGAAAGAACAGTTACTAGCTAGGGTCAACGTTAAGTGTAATGGTTCTCTACAGAAGTGAGCTTTAATGAAACGCATCTAATTTTGGTTGTGCTCACAAAAGTGAATGATTTTCTCCTGTATGAAGGTTTTTGCTATTCATTGGCAGTGCACGGATATTTAACTAGTCTCTATAAATATTCTGGATTGCGAAATACGCAGTGGGTCTCAGGTATTCCTGACCCCGAATTACTGTGGGCTCCAAAATTCGTGTTTTCATGTCTCTAAAATTTGAATGGAAAATTTGAACTAAATTTTGTATGTAAATGATGTACGTATGTATGTGTATGTCATTTTTCATGCACAAATTAGTAAGTATGTAGCTCGGGCAAAATGAGAAGTTCTGAATGATCAGTCCGAAAGAACTTTATGTAACTTAATGATTGGTACACTATGTAACTTAATATTAGAGCAAGTAATATCAGGTTCCGCGGTACCTACGTTCTGAAAATTCCCTTCAGTTATGAATGGCCTAACACGGGCGCAATGACAGGTCTGAGGAGGCAGTTAATTGGAGCGGGGCGCTGCGAGGCCCTGCCCAGCATAAGCGCAAGGGAATCATCTGGCTAAGCAGTCAGGATGGCTGGTCAACTCTACGCCGCCCGGCCACTCGTGCCCTCACTTGCTGTCGCCGCAGTCGGAGGAGAGGCGATCAGAGCGGGTCGGAGCGTCAGGTGTGTGTTGGGCGGCGCACTTACATGAAAATGGCATGGCTCCCCTTCTGTCGGCTGGAAAGTGGCCGCGTGGAGTTGCTGAACTTGGGCATGCACAGTACTAGCTAGGACCGCCTGTCGCGTGGAGGCGCTGCAGCTCGATCTGGGTCCGCTGGCCCGTGGACGACGACCGTTTGAGCCGTGAGGTTCGCCGTGACGGCGAGGTTGCTGCATGCCATCCTAGCCGGCAACGCATAGCTCAGCGCCGTCAGGTGTGGATGGGCCACCACACGTGCACCGTAGAGGCCAGGCGTTCGACGGCCGTACGTCTATGCTGAACGCTGCGAGCCACCGCGTTGCCGCGGCCATTCCCCTGACCGCCGGAGCCGGCGCCGGCCCCTCGCTCCATCGCCTGGAGGTGATCCCAGCCGGGAATGCGCCAAGCTAAGGCCTGCGAGGTGGAACATATATACTCCGAGCCATCTTCAGTTTGCTCGGTTTGCTGGTCGAGCTGCAGTGCAGACTGCATACGTACCGCTCTGTACGTACGATCGATTTTACGCCAAGTTTGCCCCTGATCCTCGCACGGGCATGCTCCACCGTCTACGGCGTCAACACTCGTTTCGCCACATTGTTCTCGATTACCGATAGCAGCAGCAGCTCGAGATATCTGTAAGTACGTCTCACTTTTCCTTTGTGTGCTTGCTGTTCACGTCGGATCACGCCATCGTTTCGTTCATTCTAGCCGCTGCGCCGCCCAATGCATGCCACAAAAACTGCTCGTCTTTTAAAGAACAATTTGAATTTCTCACTGTTTGAGGGTTTAAATCTAATACTACTACTATACCTTTTTTTTGATGAATACTACTATCCCGTAGAGCATCTCTAGCCGGTCCTTCAGAATCTGTTAGACAAGTAAAATTTTGGGTTTATAGGGCAAAACCGCACCTAGTCGATCCCTCCAAATTTTAGAGGAGACAAATTTTACTCCTCTAACTGAAGCGGCACACCCAACTCTCTTATTTTTACTTATCTCACGACGCTTGTTACTTAAATTTTCCCTTCCTTTTATCCTGTGACGCTGTAACCCCCAACACACTCGCTTCTCTAGCCACCCGCGCCGGCCGCGCGAGAGCAAGGGTGGAGGTGTTGGCGATGGAGCAAGGAGGATTTCTTCTCCCATACACCGGGCGCGGATGCGTGACCGCGTGGCTGCCCACTCCTCCCACACCATTGAGGTAGGGACAATGTTAGACGAGAGTGAGAATCCGTTGCGCCGTTTCCTCTCCTGGTCAACCTCACCTTCTTCGCAACTGAGATCCACATCTGTCTGGGGGGGGGTGTCATTTTCCTACCTACGGGTCGAGCTCGGCAGCATGGCGGCTTCCCTTGTCGTAGGGAACATACTGTTGGAGGCCGTCGTAGGGGTGACAGGCTTGGCTAGGTGTATAGCTGTGCATGGGAAGCCTGGCCCGGCACCAAAATCCTAGGCCAAGCCCGGCCCAACCATGCCTCCGAGCTAGGTCCGGGCCTGATTTTTTGGTCCGACCTGGACCCACGCTTAATTTATTTGAATTAGTGAAGATCCCCGACGGGCTTTCCTAGGTCGGGCCTAGGCCTAGATTTTCTATGTCGGTCTTTGTTCAGTCAAGCCCGGCCCAAGGAATGCTCATGTATAGCTAGACGCGACACCGACTCGCTCCGCATCAACACCCCCGCGCTCGACGAGGGGTTCAATCAGCTCGACCACATCGCCGCGTCGTTCTCATCTCCACCTCCGTGTTGGACATGTCCGAGAAGTAAAAAACAGAAAGATAGACCTTCATACGGGGTTACTTAATTTGTTTGAGGAGTGAAATTTGTGGGGTCTCGATCTGTTATATCCAGCCACCGTTAGAGAAGTAAAATTTCACTCCACTTATTTCATCGCTTATTTCTCTACGTTATAAGGATTAGGTAGAGATGCGTTGGTGTTACCACGCGTTCCGACCGATTTGTAGAAAACGAGAGTTAGCGGCGTTGTATTACAACGCGTTGCGCCAAGAGAAGAACAAGAAATCACCTTCGCCATGTGCAGTTGTAGTCGGCGCAGCTGCATACTGCTGCTCTCCTTTTCTGTTAGTGGTCCCCATGCAGTCCAGGATCACGCCGGTTCATCAGCCAACATTTGTGAGAGAGAGAGAGCACCAATTCCAAATCATACCAGCTGCAAAATAATTCAGTAATAATAATAAGAGCTAATTACATGTGCGGTACAACAACTTGCACCTCATGTGCAAATTAGTACAATAAGTTGTAAAATGGAAACCCGTGGTACAAGAACTTGTCATTCCAAATCAATTAAGTATAATTGACCGAAACTGTGCCACGGTGTAGTTTGCTCCCGATCTGCAGTCTTGCAAGCGGATCCCTGAGGTTGTTTATTTTCATTTTTTTTTCCTCCCACGTCTATGGCCCATGGGTAATTTACGGAAACCAACCGTGCTTTTACATATATTTAGTGTAGGTCCTTACCTTTTTGGCATAACTGAGCGAAACTATCGTGATTGGTATTCAGTTTCTTCTCGTTCACGAAGTCGGCGGCCACGGTTGGGCTCGGGCATCGTCCGCGGCGACGATTCCAGCGACATGCCGCCGTCGGACCTGCACTTCCGCGCGTGGAACGAGGACCCGCCACCAAACATGGTCGCCACCAACTGAAAGTGCATGGAGCCCCCATCTGTGGTTTTGGTAATTAATGACAATCCCTATGGACTAATGTTTGCATTGAGTTATATTTGTAGGAGTTGTTCATAGGCAATTCTTGAACCATATGTTGGCTTCAAGGTTGCAATAAGAAGAAATTGATGAAGGATATCAAGTGTCAAGTATGTCTTGAAGATGAAGATGAAGTGAGCCCTCAAGTTACTTCAAGACATCAACATGATGAAGAATGAAGAAATGTAGTGCAAGTTCAAGATGAGCCAACTCGAATAGTTCATAAGCTTGAAGCTTGCCATGGAGAAATGATGTGCAAGTTCAAGATGAGCCATCTCGAAGAGATCCTTTGCTTGAGTCTTGCCATCCATATGGTGATCATGGATATGTGAAGATGCGCCGAAGAAGAAGCTCTCCCATGGTGAATTATGGGGGAGCAATCCACATGGTGGTCATGGTTATGCGAAGATGCGCCGAAGAAGAAGCTCTCCCATGGTGGTTTATGGGGGAGCAATCTACAAGACTTCGTCAAGCAAGCACAAGCAAGAAATGTGTTCCATCTTGTTGAGGTCAAGATCGTCGTCATCAAGCTCAAGTGGAATGCGCAAGTATAAGGTTTGCTCTTGATAGGGTTTCTTTCTCACCGGTCTCATAGTGTAGTTGGAGACCGGTTTATAGTTTAGTTGCCGTACTATCAAGAGGGCTCTCGAGTGAGTAACTCGATCGTATCGTTCGGAGAGAGCTCAAACCTTTGCATCCTTGCATCATCTTTATTGGTTGTCATTTGGACCTTATCCATGTGATGTTTTAGAGCTTGTGCTTATTCTCATGACAAGCTCTAGTTCATCGAAAACGGATTTCGCATAGATCAGTGCGTTTTCGAGTTTGGTTCATCATCTTTCTTGGTTGTCATTTGGATCTTATCCATGTGATGATTTAGAGCTTGTGCTTATTCTCATGACAAGCTCTAGTTCATCAAGAATGGTTTTTGCACGGGCAACTTGTTGCATTTTCGAGATTGGAGGTTTTACCGGTATGTCTTTTTAGATAGGTCAAACCTTTCATCATTTGTTTCTATCCTCCCTTGTTGGACTATGATGGTTTCCTGCATGATCTTGTAGAGCTTGTTCCTAGCTTCAAAACAAGCCCAAGATCATCAAAATCGGAGTCCGGATGCTAAAGTTATGCCCGTTTTAGTTTTGGTGTTTCGCAGTTTTCTGGGGGCGGATAATCCGGGCCAAATGACCAAAACTCGGGACAATATCCGGCCAAATATCCGGCCCGAGCCGGGGCGATTTCGGGGGCGGATAATCCGGCCCGGGGCGGATTTTCCGGCCCGGGAGGTCCCAAACGGTCATATTTCGTTGGGAGGGGGTATATAAGACCCCCTTCTTCCTCCTTGGGCTGGTTGGTTCACTTTCTCTCTCTCCCCTCCATTGTTGTACTTCAAAGCTTGCCCTAGTTCTTGATTCCTCCCATGATTCTTGCATATTCTTGAGGGAAAAGAGAGAGGAGATCTAGATCTACATTTCTACCAATCAAATCCATCTCTTTGTGAGTGGAACTCTCTAGATCTTGATCTTGGTGTTCTTTGTGAATTCCTTTGTTCTTCCTCTCTTATTCCCCCAATAGCTTTTGTAGCTTTGTTGGAATTTGAGAGAGAAGGACTTGAGCATCTTTGTGGTGTTCTTGCCATTGCATTTGGTGCATCGGTTTGAGTTCTCCACGGTGATTCGTGGAGGTGAAAGCAAGAAAGTTGTTACTCTTGGGTTCTTGGAACCCTAGACGGATTCTAGGCCTTTGTGGCGATTTGTTGGGAGCCTCCAATTAAGTTGTGGATGTGTGCCCCAATCTTTGTGTAAGGCCCGGTTTCCGCCTCGAAGGAAATCCCTTAGTGGAACCGTGACCTAGGCCTTTGTGGCGAGGGTCACCGGAGATTTAGGTGAGGCGCCTTCGTGGCGTTCGGTGTGTGGTGTGAGTACCGCATCTTGGGGTGAGGCCTTTGTGGCGTTGGTGTGCATCGAGCAACCACACCTCAAGGTGAGCCTCTTGTGGCGTTCGGGAGCACTAAGCAACCGCACCTCTCCACCGGAGATTAGCACTCGCAAGAGTGTGAACTCCGGGATAAATCATCGTCTCCCGCGTGCCTCGGTTATCTCTATACCCGAGCTCTTTACTTATGCACTTTACCTTGTGATAGCCATCGTGCTTGAAGTTATATATATCTTGCTATCACATACTTGCTTATATTGCTTAGCATAAGTTGTTGGTGCACATAGGTGAACTCTTGCTTAGAATAAGTTGTTGGTGCACATAGGTGAACCATAGTATATAGCCTTTGGGCTTGACAAAGTAAACGCTAGTTTTATTCCGCATTTGTTAAGCCCATCTCGTAAAAGTTTTAAATCGCCTATTCACCCCCCCTCTAGGCGACATCCGTGTCCGGCCTTTCAATTGGTATCAGAGCAAGGTCTCTCATTCTTAGGCTTCACCGCCTTGAGAGTAAAGATGTCGGCTAGAGGATTAGTGCACGGTAACACTCTTATATTAGATGGCACAAATTATGATGTTTGGAAAATTTGCATGCTTAGTCATTTTCGGGACATTGACCCTCATATGGAGAAAATTGTAGATATAGGTTTTTCTCCTCCTATGGATTCACAAAATCTATCTTTAGAGGATGAGAAAAATTTATATCTCAATTCTCAAGCTTCTAATGTTCTTATGAATGCTTTGCGAGATGTAGGTCTTTTTACATACTTGCCTTTTTGGAGCGCTCATGAGTTATGGACAAAAATTCAAGATAAATATGATGTGTCCAATATTATTAAGGATGATTGCATTGCTTCCACTTCCGGCCGTGATGAGTTCTCATCTTCATCCACTTCACCAAAGTGTGGTAAGACACAAGGTAATGATATGGTGAGTGGTGATGAAAATTGCAATGTTGATATTGAGCTTACTATTGATGATTCTTCATCTCTATCTCATTGCAATGCTTCATCTTTGGACTTAAACACATCTAGCACTAGAAATGATTTACATGCTTGTGTTGATAGTCCTTGCATATCATGTGTAAGTTTCTTGAATAAATCTCATAATGATGTGCTTGATTTGTCTTGTGACCATGATAAAAATGATTCTATTTCCTCTAGTTGTTGTGTGTCTAACAATGTAGAGGAAACCAAAGATTCTATTGGTCAAGACAAGATCTTAAAAGGAGCCTCAAGTAACTCCTCATCTTTAACTCACGGTCCTCATATATGCCTTATGGCCAAGGGTTCCACGGTACCTCCTACCATGGAACCTAATATTTCTCGTGGTGATAAGGATGAGGATGAATATGAAGAAGAGGATTGGGTTGTCTCTCTACGCGATAAAGGTGAGAGTGTATTCAAGGTTCTTTACAAAGATAAAATTGCTAGCTCTCACTTCTTTGAAATCTTGACTACCGCTATTGAGAGCCAAAAACTTATTTGGATGCATGAGAACACCATTGATAAAAAGGGTGCTCTTGAACGAGAGTATGCCGATGATGTAGCATCCTTAAAGAATGACCTTGAAGAAGAACAAGAGACCGTAGCCTCTCTTGAGGAGCAACTTGAAACCCTTGAGGTGTCTCAAAATGAAATATTTGCTAAACTCACTAAAGAAAGAGACCATGCTAAAGCTAAATTAAAATTGCTTAAAAATGAAAAGTCCAAAGTTGGTGTTGGTCATGATAAACTTGTTAAGGATCTAGATGATCTAGACAAGGCCCACAAGGCCTTGGAGAGCGAACACTCTATCCTCACCAAGTCCTATGAGCAACTACAAGCTTCATATTTAAAAGAGCATGCTATGTTACCCTCTCTTCTTAATATGTCTTGTGATGATGCTTGTGCTACTAACTCTACTTCTTGTGAAGCATCTATCTTGAAGGAGAATGTTGAGCTAAGGGCTCAACTTGAGTTGCTAACTAGAAATTATGGGAAATTGGAAGAAAATCATGGAAAGCTTTCTAGCTCCCATGAGGATCTTCTAGCTTCTCATGATAGGCTAAAGTTAGCTCATGAGGCTATCATATCAAAGGAAACACCTTGTGAGCCCCATGTGGATACTAGCACTACTACCCAAAATGCTATATTGCCATGTGCTAGTCCTAGTAATTCATCCACTCATAGTATTGCTAAATCTTGTGATGAATTATCTTCCTTGCCTTGTTGCTCTAACAATGAAGGTTCTACTTCCTCTAGTACTTGTGTTGTTACTAACCATGTAGAGGAAATCAAAGAGCTCAAGGCCCAAGTCACTTCTTTGAAGACCGACTTGGTAAAGAGTCAAGAAGGGAAATGCAAACTTGACACGATGTTAAGTGTGCAACAATCCCCCAATGACAAGAGTGGACTTGGATTCAACTCCAACAACAAGAACAAGTCCAAGAACAACAAGATTAAGAAGGGCCAATTACAAGTCAAAGACCCGGCCAAGATTGTTTGCTTCAAGTGCAAAATTGAAGAGCATCATGTTAGATCTTGCCCTTTGAAGAAGAAGCAAAAAGGGAAGCGGCCTCAAGCTCAAACTCATATTCAACCTCAAGTTGAAAAAATGCCACTTCCCAAGAATAATCAAGCCAATGCTCCCATTGTGGAGAAATCTAGTGAGAAGAAGGAGAAGAAAAGAACTTGCTACATATGTCGTGAGAAGGGCCACATCTCCTCCTTTTGCACTATAGGTACCTCATCCAACTCTATCACCATTGATGATGTCTATTCTCTTCGTAAGGATGAGGGTGGCAATGTGTTTGCCAAATTTGTTGGTGCCCAAAGTGGTGTCAAGAAAAGAACCATTTGGGTTGCCAAGCCTATTGTGACTAACCTCTTAGGACCCAACTTAGTTGGGGACCAACAATCCAAAACTTGATCAATAGGTGCTTGTTGGAGGGCATTGGAGACTTGGCTACATCATGAAGAATTAAGGGATCTTCATCATTTATATTATCTCAAGCCAAGTCTTTTGGTTATCTTGCTTCTATCATATATTCAATGTTCCTCCTTGCGGTAACATGTTCTCAACTAATTTATATTGAAAGATACTCGCCCCTTTGCATGTGTTAGTTTTGTTCCTAACATGTGTTTGTATATGTTGTGCTTCCTAATAGTTTTGCTTGAGAAATCAAGTCTATGCATGTTGGGTTGCACACCATGTATTTTTGTTTGTGTTGGAGCATCTTTGCATCTTGTTGTATCTTATATGGTTCTTATGAGCGATTAATGGACAATCCCATTTTGGGGGAGTGATATTCCTTTGGGAATTTCATGATCCTAAACAATGTGTGTACATGAGGAATATCACTTAGAATTGATATTGCGAGATTATCTAGTCGCTATGTGGTATGTCATCTTCATGAGAAATTCAAATTCTAATGTCCATTAATATCTCTACTTGGATCTTATTTGCCTCTTGTGAAAATAAATTCCTTATCACATTATGGGGGAGTAATAAGCTTTGTGCATATTGCAAGCCTAGAAAATGTGAACATTTGAGGTTGTGTCACATAGAATTGATACCGTAAATTATCTCTCTCATATGTGGCATGTTTGCTCAAACAAGCTCCAATTTGCTTAAATGACTTCATTGCTAATATCTTTGTGGATCTTATTTGTGAAAGTTTTTCTTGGCATCGTTTTTCACAACGTGTCCCTCAATACATTTTTGGAAAACCATGTGCTTCAAGTCATACTATTAATTGCTTTGCATGTTGGTATGAATACTATTAATTGCTTTGTATGTTGGTATGAATACTATTAATTGCCTTGCATGTTGGTATGACTAAATGAAGCTATCAAGAAACTATCTTTGCATGATGGTCAACTCTTATCTTTTACCATATGCTTTGTTCGTTGTAAATATGATCTTATGTATACTTACAAACTACCACCGGGAAATATTTCCTAATACCTCTTGTCCTAGGACAATTGGTAATCAATTATGAGGTAGATTTTATTGATCATATCTACATTGGCACTTGTATTTATATTGCCTTATTTATTGCCATGAATTTGTTGTGCTTTGACTCCCATGTGTCTTCCTTGCATCTTATGGATCTAAGTTGTCTATTCAAACTTTCTTAGCATTGTTAGAAGATATAGGTAGCGTGATGATCCTAGTTTTGTGCATTTTATATTCATATAAAAAATCCTAGATAATGCACCAAACTTGGGGGAGCTCTTCTATATTATTAGAATGCTTAACATCTCTTGATCTTTATCAAAAATTTGGTTTTGGGAGACATAAAAATTTTTTTTGGTACTTTGTGCCATCATAAAAAGTTTCGAGGGTTTGGTTTATTTGTTGGAACCTTGCTCTCTTGGGAGTTGGTTATCTCATTCCTTTGTGTTTAGGTTTAATTAGCTTCTTATAATGAGATAAGTCTTTGGAGTCAATCTTGTGTTGATTTGATTCTTTGATATAATTTGGACAACCATTGTCTCTTGGTTTATTTGGTGTTTTGTCCAAATTGTATCTTCCTTTGGTTATTGAAAGTATTGTGCATGCATATTTAATATATGTATATCTTATGGCATGTGTCACTTTCTTTGATCCAATATTTAGGGTAAACTCCATCAAATCCTAATTTGGCTAAGATGTGCATGAAATTCAATTTCATATCTATATGCACATAGAATTGTGGAGTTTGTCCTATATGTTGTAGTGTGTCTAACTACTTCGGACCCAATTAGTTTGGGGACCATTTTGTACTTACCTTTGTGTTAGGTACAATGGATATGCATTGAATGCTTGTCTCACTCTTGGAATGAAGTTGTGACTCAATGGTAACTTGAGGCAAGCTAGGATGATCAACGAACACATATCTACTACATCCACACCAATGCTATCTTGGTAACAAGTATCTTCTCATGCATACTTTTCTTGTATCCAACCTTATGGTTGCATCTTGGCATGAATCTCTTGATTTGCAAATGTTGTGCTTCTTGCAAAAGTCTTTATGAAACCTCTTTATTGTGCACGTGAGTAATTTGAGATGAGTGCATTTGTTGGGAAGTATTTTAAATCATGCTCATGATTCATCCATCCCAACTATGCCTATCTAACAATTTTGTTGCATATCAATTCCTCAAGGCTCTCACATGTGCAATATAGATGAAAGTGCAAATTTAGTTACTTCTTTTGGTATCCCCGTTTGTGATACTTGTTGCCTTTCTCAAATGCATCCCAACTATCTTCTATCCCTTGTTGATATTTGTGATGTATTTTAGTTGTTTGTGGTTTGAAGTTCATGAATGTACAATAAGATAAAATTGAGCCTTTGGCCATGCTATTAAGCAAAAATTCTTATTGGTATATTGCATGACTTCGTCTTGGATATCATACTATTTTTCTTGCGTATCTATTTTGTGTGTGCATGTTTCTTTGTGAATAAATATCTTTGTGATATTGCCCACTTAGAGAAACTTATACACATAAGAAATGATACATCTCCTTTTGATATCTTATTTATTTATTGCATGTTGATTGGTCATGCTAAGCAATATAATTCATTGAAGACTATGATGATGCTTTTTTCTCATCCTTGTAATAGTCTTATAATATGCTTTATCATGCCTTTCACATATCCTCTTGGTTGAGACTTTTTATTATGGTGCCTCTTACTTGTTGCTCAACTATTTGTTTTTTGCAAGTGTTTAGCTTACTTTTCTATCTATGATCTATTACAAATGTTTGTGTTTTAAATGAGGGAGTGAGGATTCCATGTTATGCACATTGTATTCAAATGCAACATTTTAATTTATGCATGTACCTTGGGGAGCTTCCTCATTTGATTTAGAGCACTATCTTTTGGTGATCATTAGAGTTTGATTCACTTGGTATCTTTTGTTTTTGAATGATATTATGGGAGTGATGATTCCATGTTTGTGCACTTTATACTCCAATGCAAATTGTCTTGTTTTGTGCACAAACCTTGGGGAGTTTCCTCATATTATTTAGAGCAATCTTCTTGATCTTATCATAATATCTATCTTTCTTTTGATATCCTCTTTGTGGTTCATTTGGTTGCTTGCTTCATTTGTTGAAACTTCTAGACTTTGTTATCTTTTTGCAATCTTTGATCCTATCTATAGTGTGATTCCTTCCGAATATTCGTCATTGGATATGTGCATTTGATTCCACTCAAATTATGAGAAATGCACACGCTATGGAGGAACTCTCACTATATTGGCCTTCTAAATTTTTCACCCATTTCGGCAATTGGTGCCAATGGGGGAGAAGTTTGGAGGGTTTAAGGGAATTTGGTTATGTCTTTGCTTTGTGCTTAAGCATGTGCCTTTATTGCATTGCATCTTGTTGCTTTGCATAGTTGAATATTTAGAGGAAACTCCACTAGGCTTTGAATGCCAATATATGCAATGAAAGTCAAGATCATTCACACATGCATATATTATGGGGGAGTTTGCTCTATATACTCAACTTATTTGTTACTCAAATTCCTTATATAAACCCTCTCAAAGAGATTGTCATCAATTACCAAAATGGGGGAGATTGAAAGTGCATGGAGCCCCCATGTGTGGTTTTGGTAATTAATGACAATCCCTATGGACTAATGTTTGCATTGAGTTATATTTGTAGGAGTTGTTCATAGGCAATTCTTGAACCATATGTTGGCTTCAAGGTTGCAATAAGAAGAAATTGATGAAGGATATCAAGTGTCAAGTATGTCTTGAAGATGAAGATGAAGTGAGCCCTCAAGTTACTTCAAGACATCAACATGATGAAGAATGAAGAAATGTAGTGCAAGTTCAAGATGAGCCAACTCGAATAGTTCATAAGCTTGAAGCTTGCCATGGAGAAATGATGTGCAAGTTCAAGATGAGCCATCTCGAAGAGATCCTTTGCTTGAGTCTTGCCATCCATATGGTGATCATGGATATGTGAAGATGCGCCGAAGAAGAAGCTCTCCCATGGTGAATTATGGGGGAGCAATCCACATGGTGGTCATGGTTATGCGAAGATGCGCCGAAGAAGAAGCTCTCCCATGGTGGTTTATGGGGGAGCAATCTACAAGACTTCGTCAAGCAAGCACAAGCAAGAAATGCGTTCCATCTTGTTGAGGTCAAGATCGTCGTCATCAAGCTCAAGTGGAATGCGCAAGTATAAGGTTTGCTCTTGATAGGGTTTCTTTCTCACCGGTCCCATAGTGTAGTTGGAGACCGGTTTATAGTTTAGTTGCCGTACTATCAAGAGGGCTCTCGAGTGAGTAACTCGATCGTATCGTTCGGAGAGAGCTCAAACCTTTGCATCCTTGCATCATCTTTATTGGTTGTCATTTGGACCTTATCCATGTGATGTTTTAGAGCTTGTGCTTATTCTCATGACAAGCTCTAGTTCATCGAAAACGGATTTCGCATAGATCAGTGCGTTTTCGAGTTTGGTTCATCATCTTTCTTGGTTGTCATTTGGATCTTATCCATGTGATGATTTAGAGCTTGTGCTTATTCTCATGACAAGCTCTAGTTCATCAAGAATGGTTTTTGCACGGGCAACTTGTTGCATTTTCGAGATTGGAGGTTTTACCGGTATGTCTTTTTTAGATAGGTCAAACCTTTCATCATTTGTTTCTATCCTCCCTTGTTGGACTATGATGGTTTCCTGCATGATCTTGTAGAGCTTGTTCCTAGCTTCAAAACAAGCCCAAGATCATCAAAATCGGAGTCCGGATGCTAAAGTTATGCCCGTTTTAGTTTTGGTGTTTCTGCAGTTTTCTGGGGGGCGGATAATCCGGCCCAAATGACCAAAACTGGGACAATATCCGGCCAAATATCCAGCCCGAGCCAGGGGAGATTTCGGGGGGCGGATAATCCGGCCCGGGGGCGGATTTTCCGGCCTGGGAGGTCCCAAACGGTCATATTTCGTTGGGAGGTGGTATATAAGACCCCCTTCTTCCTCCTTGGGCTGGTTGGTTCACTTTCTCTCTCTCCCCTCCATTGTTGTACTTCAAAGCTTGCCCTAGTTCTTGATTCCTCCCATGATTCTTGCATATTCTTGAGGGAAAAGAGAGAGGAGATCTAGATCTACATTTCTACCAATCAAATCCATCTCTTTGTGAGTGGAACTCTCTAGATCTTGATCTTGGTGTTCTTTGTGAATTCCTTTGTTCTTCCTCTCTTATTCCCCCAATAGCTTTTGTAGCTTTGTTGGAATTTGAGAGAGAAGGACTTGAGCATCTTTGTGGTGTTCTTGCCATTGTATTTGGTGCATCGGTTTGAGTTCTCCACGGTGATTCGTGGAGGTGAAAGCAAGAAAGTTGTTACTCTTGGGTTCTTGGAACCCTAGACGGATTCTAGGCCTTTGTGGCGATTTGTTGGGAGCCTCCAATTAAGTTGTGGATGTGTGCCCCAATCTTTGTGTAAGGCCCGGTTTCCGCCTCGAAGGAAATCCCTTAGTGGAACCGTGACCTAGGCCTTTGTGGCGAGGGTCACCGGAGATTTAGGTGAGGCGCCTTCGTGGCGTTCGGTGTGTGGTGTGAGTACCGCATCTTGGGGTGAGGCCTTTGTGGCGTTGGTGTGCATCGAGCAACCACACCTCAAGGTGAGCCTCTTGTGGCGTTCGGGAGCACTAAGCAACCGCACCTCTCCACCGGAGATTAGCACTCGCAAGAGTGTGAACTCCGGGATAAATCATCGTCTCCGCGTGCCTCGGTTATCTCTATACCCGAGCTCTTTACTTATGCACTTTACCTTGTGATAGCCATCGTGCTTGAAGTTATATATATCTTGCTATCACATACTTGCTTATATTGCTTAGCATAAGTTGTTGGTGCACATAGGTGAACTCTTGCTTAGAATAAGTTGTTGGTGCACATAGGTGAACCATAGTATATAGCCTTTGGGCTTGACAAAGTAAACGCTAGTTTTATTCCGCATTTGTTAAGCCCATCTCGTAAAAGTTTTAAATCGCCTATTCACCCCCCCCCCTCTAGGCGACATCCGTGTCCGGCCTTTCACCAACGCCATCACGCAACTGCTTCCTCGCCTCCAATGCCGTCTCTGCTACCCTCACCGTTGAAACCGTATCCGCTACCCTCTCCGCCCTCGCCGACCACCTAGCTCGCCGTCGTCGCACACGCCGTCGCCGTGGTCTAGTTATGATTGGGGACTCAGCCCGTCCCCGTCGCTCTCTCGGAATCTGTTGACTAAACAAAGCAAGGACCCCATCGTAATGTTTAAAACAAGCAGAGAGGTTTCTGCAAGAATCGTGAGGAAGAGCAGCTCGCCCAGCGCCATCGTGGCATCACACGCGGCAGTTTCCGATAGGTTTTGACTTTTTTGATTCTGAAAATCAAGTTGTTGTACCGTGGTTCCCCATTTCGCAACTTATTGTACTAATCTGCACATAAGGTGCAAGTTGTTGTACTGCGCGTGTAATTAGCTCACTAATAAACAACTAGAACCTCCACTGACGAGTGACCTGTCAGATTATTTCATATTTTTAAAAAATGTTGATGATTTTGAAATGTTAGAATTAAAAAATTATTTTATTTAAAAAGGTTCAAATTCGAAAAATGGTCACCTAGTTAAATGTTTTCACGTAGATAAAAATGGTTCAAATTCAAAAAATATTTTAAATTCCAAAAAAAATCAAAATTGGTTCACGGGCAAAAATGATTCCAATTTCAGAAAGTGCTTCAAATTAACAAATACTCTTGATTTAATATTGGTTTAAATTAAAAGATGGTTAGAGATGTAAAAGTAGTTCCAAATCTAAAAATACTGATATTCTTAGAACAATCAGAACAAAAATAACAAAAAATAGAAGAAACAAAAAACGAAAAGATAAATAACAAACATACAAAAACAAAACAACAAAAAGCAAAAAAAGAAAGAGAAAAGCATCCTGGACCGTGGCCCACCGCGGTTCTCGCGCAGGTGAGCCCTTATGGCATGTACAATGGCAAGGAAAACCTAGCCACATCAGCTAGAGAAATCATTAAATATAAGTTATACAGTGCGTTATCTCTTAAAACCATATCTAGCAATTAATATTAATAATTTAATTTTGGTAGGAAATTTGCTGCTAAGGGAAGACATATGTGATACAAATGGAGAAAATAGTCTTTCCCGTTTCCTAGAGATGATCCCTTAGCTAAGATAAGACACCCTCTCTCTCTTCATTTTCTCTCATCCAACTAAGCAAAATTGTGACGTAAGCATCTCTAAGAAAAGGCTAGGCGTCACCATTGTACATGCCCTTATAAGCGGCATATAGTGTTTGCATCTACATCCCGACATAAATAAATACAAAGTGTTTGCGTCTACAGCCCAATCTAAATGAATACAAATAGGTCAAATAGCCATTTTGATATCCGCGACCCTGTCCAAATAAACACAGACACACACTTTCCCATCTCCTTTTGGTCAAATTTTGCTAAAATATTCTCCCGAATTTCGTCCAAATCGGACTCGTCATCCACTCGGTTGGACAAAATTCACCAAATCCAGCAGGGGGTGCGTGTCCCGGTCTCGGTCGCACCAGCACGCCCAATCGCACCGCACCGCACCGAGACGAAACGAAACAAGACAAACCCCACCCGGTCCACCGTCCCCTTCCACCTCCTTCCAGCTCGGATGCCGCGCTGCTGCTAGTCGGCCGCCGTCGCGACTGAGGACCGGAGAGAGAGACCAGCGGCTAAGGAGGAAGGAGGCCGGACCGCCGGGATCGCAGCCAGGAAGGATCGACCCATGGGGTTGCTCTCCTGCGTCGGGAGGTTGCTCTTCGGCTCCATGTTCCTCCTCTCCGCCTACAGGGAGTATGAGCCCCCCGCCCCCCGCACACCTGTTGTTGTTCATCCGAGATATCTCATTTGCTCTTGTAGCTGTGATATTTTCCCTGATGTACACTTGTATTTGGACACGCTAGGGGTATGTCTCCTCTGAATTTGCACATAATAATCAGTTTGGCATAGAGAAGCAAGATATAATATCATTTTGACATAGATAAAGGCAATCTCTAGGTTGGCCCTCAACAGGTTGAAGACAGTGTGCATAAGTTTTCTTAAAACTGTCAATTGTGTAGGACTACACTTTGAGCACTCAACAATTCTCCACTCCTCTCTTTGAAAAAATATCCATCTAAGCCTATCACTTTTCTGCAGCCCGCAAGAAACCCTTTCTCCAATGCAGCAAAACAGATATAGAACTTGTGAAAAGTAGGCTTCACAAAATCTGGGTGCAACGTCACTACACATGTTGTTCCAGGATTGCTCCATATCATCTCCAGCTGATAATCATATATTTAGCTGTATTCACCACACTTTGCATCAAGCATTCTGCCAACAACAATTGATTTTGCCCTTTTAATCTTTGATATGTGACAATTGGCAAACATTTTTTCCTGCACTTTGGGTTGCCCTTGATCATGCTATCAAATCTGTTTGCATTCCTTGTGCTAGTGACTAAATAACTCTCTCTCTCTCTCTCTCTCTCTCTCTCTCTCTCCTTTGAGGAAAAAAATGTTGATCTTTAAAAGAGGTGATCTGCCAGCTCTCACATCTTTAAGTTTTCTTGCGTAGACACACCCAAGGACATTTTTCTCAAGTGCACTTTGCTTTAACTCTATCACCTTCATCCTTAATGAACTTGTTCTCTTTTCTCTCAGCCAAACCATACTGATTATTGCTTCTCTGGATTGTTTCTTCCCACAGAATTCCATTCCAAGAGTAAATTTTCTGCCCTTGTTATACCGTGCATAATGTGACTCTTTGCTCACAATCTGCTCATCACTGTCTTTCAACATCTTCACTTCAATCTTCCTCCACCTCCACTTTAACTTCGCCAAGTGCTGCACATTCAATTGCCAACAATTTGCTTGTAGTTTTGTCTGATAGCAACCTGCTCTTCATCATGTATGTGCTGGTACAAAATCACTATCCTCAAGAATTTTCTCCACCTTCTACGTTTTCTTCTTCTGAATCCGCAGCTGGGACATCATCTCCACAATAATTTTGTTCATCAGCCCCACAATTTTCTTCTTCTACCTCCCACTCACTTGCCTCTTTATCATCAACTGCTGGATCCTCCACATATATGTCAACCACACCACAATCTGTTACGTGCTTCGACATTGTCCCGGCATTCTCTTCATACAACATCATAAGCCCTTCATGTAATTCTTTCCCAGGAAATAACCAATGCAATTGCTGTCCCTCTACGACCAAATAGTGCACCTGTACTTGTTGCCACAACTCATCCATACTCAGCCTATCACGTTCAAGATAAGACATTTCTTCTTTGCCCCCCCCCCCCCCCCCATAATATACTGCCCTGCCTTCTTGGATGAATTCTCCATTGAAATGAAAACCCATCGACATATAATTGGTTGGATCCATGCCTAGAACACAAATAAACCCATTAATCTATGACCTAATCTCCAATTGACGAAGCTCGTAGACCCAATCGAAACCTCCCAGTTGAAACCCTAGAGCATAAAATAACCAAGGGGGCTCACTTGCTTGAGGGCGCCGCGCTTCTTCCTTAGACAGGCAGCCTCAAGCGCCGCCGTTCAGCAGAGGTTGCGGTGGTGGGAGAAAAGTTCGGCAGTGGTGGGCGAGGCAGAGGATGGCGAGCTGGGTCGGGGGAGGCAGAGCTGGGCGCTGGGTCTGGGTCAAAACTAGGCCACGCCTGTGTCAGGGAAAGGCCTAGCGGGAATTTCAGTGACATCTTATTTTGTTTCCTGCTTTGGAATAGGAAATTGCTTCGTTTCCTCCGGAGGATTCGAGGCGCGCTGCCTCCGGGTCCAGCGCTCGCCACGTGCCCCTGACGCAGCGGAAAAAATTGAGCCCACTTTCCCATCGACTTCTTCCCGTTCCTTCCGTTCCCCCAATTCTGGGCTCCGCGAGCGCAGCGCCGCCGGCTCCCATCTCCGCGAGCGCCTCGCCGCCCAGCTCTCACCTCCGCGAGCGCATCGCCGCCGGCTCCCACCTCCGTGAGCGAGCCGCCCCACGAGGATCCTCCATGGCCTCCAGCCCTCCTCCACGGCGAGCTGCCCCGCCATGGCCCTTCACCTCCACGAGCTTCCTCGCCGTCGCTGCCCTCCACCGAGCGCGCTCTGTACTGGGGCCGCCACCGATCCGGCGAGGTCGTGCGCCGCCGCTTCCGTTCCCGGTGGCGGTCAACCTCTACAGGAGCGCGATGCTAGCTCCTTTCCTCACGACGGCCGGCCTCGACAGCGCCGCATCCTTCCTCCGCGGCGTCGGCTTTGTCCGCCGCGATGGCCGCCGCCTCCTTCCCCCACGGCCTCCACCAGAGCTGCAAACGACATCGCCAGGAGCTGCAAATGGCATCCGGGTGAGCTGGCTTCGGCATGGCCGGGAGCTGCAACTGGCCTCCGCTGGAGCTTCAATAGGCATCGACGGGAGCTGCAAACAGCCTCCGCCCGGGCTGCAAGCGGCCACCGCCGGAGCTGCAAACGGCCTCCGACCGGGCTGCAATCGGCATGGCCGGGAGCTGCAAATGGACTTTGCCCGAGCAGCAACTGGCGTCCGCCGGAGCTTCAATAGGCATTGACGGGAGCTGCAGACGGCCTCCGCCCGGGTTGTAAGCTGCCACCGCGCCGGAGCTGCAAACGGCCTCCACCGAAGCTGCAAACGGGCTCCGGCTGACCTGCAATCGACATCGATGGGAGCTGCAAAGGACCGTCGACCGGCGGCAGCGCTGCTGCAACCCGCGTCGGCGGACCTGCAACCACCCGCGTCGGCGGACCTGCAAAGGAGCACCGCCGGAGCTGGACGCCGCCGCTGGCGCATAGCGACAGGGTCGGCAGACCGCAGGTGACGGCCCTACCATCGGGTGGAGGCGGTATTGCAAGGAGAGGGCGTTGATGCTGCGGTGGTGCTGCCGACCGGAGTTGACGCGTCTCCGACGAGTTTTTTTGCTAGATGAACCATTTTATTTATTTCTAGATGAACCATTTTTTTGCTTCAATGAAGCAAAAGCGGGACTTTTTTGCTGCGACAAAATAAAGTCTGAAGAATCGTCGCAGCTTTTCTTCTATTTTAGTCGAACCGTTTTTTGCTTCAATGAAGCAAAAGTGGGATTTTAAGACAAAACTGAGCTCTTCTTCTATTTTCTATTTTTAGTCGAACCGTTTTTTTGCTTCAATGAAGCAAAAGCGGGGCTATTTTTGCTTCAATGAAGCAAAAGCGGGATTTTGAGACAAAACTGAACACAGAAGTTAATCTAACGGTTCAAATTGATTTGATCCAACGGTGGAAGACCCGGAGGCTGGGGGGTTTGCAGCCTCCGGAGGATCCTCAGCACTATCCTTTGGAATAGTATTTAGTGAAATTTGCTTGTTCTGATGTTGCCTTATCTCTTATATACGGATGTGATTTAACACCCAACACGTGAGTAAGTGTTTCTAGATAATAAATTGCAGGTAATGTTTGAATAACTGTTGGTTTATCTCTTATTCATGTTTAACTACTACTTAATGACCATATCAACTTGAAAATCAGAAAGAACTATTATCAGTAGAACGTTTCATTTAAAGTATATGTTAATGTGTTTTCAAGCTGCACTATAGGTGTTTTCCTCTGTGATGCATGTAAGATGTACTGATTATTGACATGTGCGTATGTGGCCAAATGGCCGTGTGACAAAGCTGGGATTTAGGTGGGCATGCAGACGTCATTAAGCATATGCAGAGTAAACATAGTTTTTTCGTGTATGTTGCATTCCCAATCGTTTAACTGTCATGTACTAGTGTCGATCGATCCTTTATGTTTGCCTGTACTATTCATATGTAGCAGTTTATTTGGTGGGTATAACTGGGCAGTTGGACAGAGGTGATGAGCTGATCAGCCTGCTCTGTATGCTTGCACTTCTAATTGCCTAACCTTGATTGGCGATGCAGGGGCAGAGAGTATGGATCTGATGGTGGACCCGCTGCCAGGTATCTCGAGCCCAAGTTCAACCTCTTTGCGAAGCAGGTGTCCACTAACACCGGAATGGCTGTCCCACACATCGATGTATGGATATTTTACTCGTCTTTCCATTTTTAAGAATCCATACTAACTAGTTCATAGATCTGATTGGATGCCTTCTGTTTTATCCTTTTACAGATCAAGACTGTCATTGCCACTACCTTGTACCTCAAAGCCTATGGCGGTGGACTCTTCATACTGTACAGCTCCTTCGGAGCATTCTTACTGGTGAGGTTGCCTTTCTCAGACTTCAATTAAAAGGAATGTTAAAAGTTCAAAAAAAGCTTGATAAGAGATGTTTAATCCACAAGAATATTGATGTGGCTCACTTGTGCAGCTTGTTTATCTTGCACTCATAACCCCTGTTATGTATGACTTCTACAACTACGAAATGGGGTCGCCACAATTTTTTCAGCTGCTTACCCAGTTTTCTCAGGTTTTTTGAAATACAAATCTCACTTAATAGCTTTGATTTATTTCATCAAGGTAGCTGTGATAACTGGATTCTTCTATCTGTTCAGAACCTGGCCCTTTGCGGTGCACTGATCTTCTTCCTGGGGATGAAGAAGTCCATCCCAAGGAGGCAGTCGAAGAGAAGGAC
This sequence comes from Lolium rigidum, assembly GCF_022539505.1. Taxonomy (NCBI): domain Eukaryota; kingdom Viridiplantae; phylum Streptophyta; class Magnoliopsida; order Poales; family Poaceae; genus Lolium; species Lolium rigidum. The sequence goes on along the minus strand of NC_061513.1, from coordinate 51,287,400 downwards.
TGTGAAGACCAAAACAACTTGATGGAAGTCAGCAAAGATTTGTAGTATGATTTGGAAACTATTAATATTAAGGGATTTAAGCCATCTAGCTTGCTCAGGTCTAGTTCATTCCTGGCATGTGTAAACCCAGAAAATTTAGCGACTGTTTGCTCTTTTGCACTTATGTTTTACGATTAGCATGCTGGTTGAATGGTATGGGAATATGTGTTTAATCAGGGACGGAGCTGATAGTTTATTATGAGGGGTGAAGAAAATAATTATCATATCTTAGGTTTTTTGTATTAGTAGAAAAATTGTATAGATAAATGCCTTCAACAAAAACATTGCCAGGTACAACTAATTAAGGCCTGATTTTGGATTTTCACTCTGAAAGATAAGACTCTGAACTTCTCTTTTCTACTGTTTTGTGTTATAAATGGTAGTGAGAATTCATATACTACACAATTTTTCTACTAATACAAAACCTCAGACATGATCATTATTAGACATGATCATTATTTTCTTCGGCCCACTCATGCTAAAATCCTAGCTCCATCCCTGATTAAACACTTTTATATAATGTCTTCCCATGCCAATATACCATTCAACCACAGTGTGCTGATCATATATCATCATAAGTCCAAAAGAGCAAGCAGTCGCTAAATTTTCTATGAGTTTACACAAGCCAGGAATGAACCAATATCAACAATGCGCCTCCCCCCTCGGAAACAAGTTTGTGTGTTTCACATATGTCATATGTCTAGACACATTAGCACTCGCCATTAGAAATTTGGAATTGGATTGTGATTTTTTTATTCAATCCACTTCACTCATTAGGTGATAGCGAGCAGGAAACAGTTGGGAAACTCCTACCTGACGTGTGATTCATCAAAACGTTCACGTTCAGCACAAGAGCCAGCGAACTGGCCTGGCCCACTTTAGCCAGCATGATAGAAGCAAATTTCTTCTGGTTTTATTGTTGGATATCACTACATGGAGGCGACGCACAAGAGCTGGTTCGTGGGATGGATTCTCTTCACTAATGTGAATGCATGGAGTAACACGTATGATGATATCATCAAGATTCCCTTTAATATCTAAATTAAAAAAATATTTATCTCTCAAACCGATAACTTGTTTTAAAATTCATTTTCAGCTTAAGCTTAGTCGCGACGAGATCTTCAAAACTAGATCTCATGTTGGTATATTTTGAAAACTTCTTTTTGGTTAGTAATTGCCAGATTCTATTCACTAAGTTTACATATTATTCGCTACTTAGTTTCTAGATTGTAATAAGTTGGTTGGTAGGTTCATGTATGTTATTTTACATCAATGTAAAGCTTCATGATAACTAATTTGTGTAGAATAATATCATCGTAGCTCTTAGAGACACTTGAACACCGTTCATTAGTTATGCATATCATTGCAATATTTAGAAATGACTAAAACTTTATCCGATAACCATGCATATACTATAATCATTTACTATACCATAACAATTGTTGTGACGAAAAGAAGATCATCACACCCACACTGTAGATGTGCATATTAATGCAATGTCTAGAAAAAATGTAGAAAGTTATTTGGTAACCATGTACAAGTATTAAGGTAATTGTTCGATATTAATCTGGCAACTCGTGCAGTGAAAAAAAAACTTCACAAGAGATCTAGTTTTGAAGCCCTCGTCGAGACGAACTTAGCGGTACAAACGGATCACTATTCGGAATAACAGTTTAGAAGATAAATCATTTTAAAATTTTAAATTTAACAATTAATGTGATGATGTAAGCATGATGTACAATAGTCCTCCATGCTATAGGGGAAAAGCACCAAAATTTTGACGCCGCACGGAGAGAAGGATTGTGCGGCGTCTCCTACTAGATTTTCCCTTTACTGGCCATAGTATAAAGGTAGGTAAATTATGTAAAAGTTAAAAAATGCATTGTACTTAAAATTTCTAGTGTGAAGTATTTTCTTAAATAAGTTGCAAAAAATGTTTCTATAGTTAAATAAGTTGTTCGTGTATTAAAAAAAAGGTCCGTATGATAGGAAACAAATGTTCATACAGTTCACACAAAAAATTACTCACATAGTTCAAATAAATTGTTTTCGACTTAAAAGATGTCCATGCAATTAGAAAAAATTAGGTCAAAATAATCACATAGTTTAGACAATATACTAATTAGTCAATAAAGATATGGTTATATGTTTGCAATAAAAAAAAGTGAATGAGAAGAATAAAAAGAACGAATCGAAAACAAGAAAAGAAAAGAAAATCAAAAAGGAAAACATAAAGCAAATGGCACTGTGTTAAGACATCACTACTGATGGAGGCTAGCGCCAGAAGATAAAGGGAGAATGTGCAGCAAGAGTAAGAAGAATGTTGAATTTGGTGCTTGGCTATTAGATTGAGATCCAACTGCTAAAAGGACTTGCATCAGTTGTGGAAAAAGCAAGATTATTGGTGAAGGTGTATCGATACTATTTTAGGTATTTTCATTTATATAATATTAAGATATAAGTATTCTATTTGTTGCAAACTAACACAAACAACCATATTGTAAGAATATATAGACGGAAAACTTCTAGGTACATTTTAATTTATATCTTTCTGTTCATTATTGCTATCTCTGCTTATTTCTATTCAGTACATAATTTCAATTTGGATCCTAGATGCATGTGCTTCCTTCACCTAATTTTTTTTATTGTTAAAAAAATTTAACAAAAAATGTCTCATGTACATCTCGACAATCTATGTGCATTCATACAGTTTTATGAAAAAATGATATTTTTATGACCGATCACAAAATATATCTCACAGAAAGTCTTATTTCTATCACCATTTTTTTTACACAGCCCAAACAACAAGCTGATTTTTCATGTAAAGACTGCGAACGTAGAATGTGAAGATATACACGTGATTTTTTCATTTGGAATTTTTAATATTTTAAAATGTATTAAAGATGCATTTAAAAAAAAGGAGCATATGTACCAAGAGCCAAGACATCACACCCCCGTGCTCATATTAAGTTGCCACGATCAGTTTGTGTCCATACTTAGTTGAGCTTTCTTTCATATAGATGTGAATTGTGTTTTTATGTGCATCGATATAATAAACTTGACAAACATGCAGTGATTGTCGCATAGGTAAGCAAGCATACATGTATCACAACGCAAAGTGATATAGGACGCAAAAGAACGCAGAAAGCCAACTCTTTTATTTTGAGGGACAAACATAATTACCCACTCCATCCATTAATTGATGTCGGGAGGTTGGTCTAAATTTGAATTAATTTATGTACAAAGAGTGTCTAAATACATTGAATTTAGACAGAACTTTCGGCATCAAAAAATGGACAGAGGTAGTACAATATTATGTGGCAACACACATGCATCCAACAAGTTCTGATAGTATTTGCCAAACAGGGTTACCCTTTAACAAAAAAAAACTAACGCTCCCATGAAATTCAATCTAACATCCAGATAAGATTTTGTCTCCAAACATGACCCAAAATAATTTGGAATGGATTGACCACGCAAAGACAAAAAAAAAAAGTATGCCCTGAAAAATACATATTTACAGTTTTATCTTTACTGCTATAACGAAATTATGAACTAAAACATATGCATAGAAGGATCAATGGAGCACGCAAATATCTGCAGCCGAGAATGTATCTTTTGATCCTGAACTGAGACGAGCAGTTTCTGCAACAAAACAAGTCTACACCTGCATCAAACATACCAACCAGCTAATGCAAAATACAGAAAACCAGACCTGGGCAAGCTAGATGGCTTAAATCCCTACATACTGCCCACAACAGATTTTATGGTCAAAAGCGGGACGAGTATACCTAAAACATGACTAGCTTAGTATTAATAGTTTCCAAATCCTACTACAAATCCTTGCAACTTCCATCAAGTTGTTTTGGTCTTCACCGCCCTTCTCTTCGACTTCCTCCATGGGATGGAGCTCTTCATCCCAATGAAGAAGAGCAGCGCCCCGCAAAGGGCCAGGTTCTGAACAGATATAACAATCGAGTTATGACAAGTTCACAACACTTGATAACAGCTACCTTGATGAAATAAATCAAAGCTGCTAAGCGAGATTGGTGTAAAGAAAACCTGTGAAAACTGGGTAAATAGCTGAACAAATTGCGGCGACCCCATTTCGTAGTTGTAGAAGTCGCACATAACAGGGGTTATGAATGCAAGATAAACAAGCTGCACAAGTGAGCCACATCAAAATTCACGTGGATTAAACATCTCTTATCATGCTTTTCTAAAATAACTGTTAACATTCCTTTTAATTGAAGTCTGAGAAAGGCAACATTACCAGTAAGAATGCTCCGAGGGAGAGGTTGAGTATGAGGAATCCACCACCATAGCCTTTGAGAAACAATGTAGTGGTAGTGACAGTCTTGATCTGTAAACAGATAAAACAGAAGGCATCCAATCAGAGCTATGAACTAGGTAGTATGGATTCTTAAAGATGGAAAGACGAGTAAAATATCCATACGTGGATGTGCGGCACAGCCATTCCGGTGTTAGTAGACACTTGCTTGAGAAAGAGGTTGAATTTGGGCTCGAGAGACTTGGCAGCTGGTCCACCATCAGACCCAAACTTGCAGGCCCTGTATCACCAATCAAGATCAGTCAATTAGAAGTGCAAGCATCCAGACCAGGCTGCAATTCTATCCAACTGCCCAATTATACCCGCCAAATAGTTTTACCATCTGTTAATGCATCACACAGGAAAACGTCTCAAGTACAACTTGGAAACACATGAACATATACTTTAAATGAAACATCCTACTGATCAGAATTCTTTCTGATTTTCAAGTTGATACCATCACATGAAGGTAGAGTAGTTGAACATGAATAAGAAATAAGCCAACACTTGCTCAAACATTACTTGCAATTTATTACTATAAACACTTACTCGTGTGTTAGGCGTTGCACCGCATCCGTATATAAGAGATAAGGAAACAGCAGCAGTGTATACTTTATAGTATACCTTTGCAAGATACAGAACAAGAAAATTTCACTAAATACTATTCCAAAGCAGGAAAATAATATTATGTGGTGGGTAAAGAAGAAATGTCAATACTCTTTTAAAGATGAACATTTTTTCCCTCGAAGGAGAGATAGTTCTTTAGTCACTAGGACAAGGATTGCAAATAGATTTGAGAGCATGATCAAGACCAACCCAGAGTGGTCAGCTGCACAATGGAAAGCCACTGTGCAGGAAGAAATGTTTGCCAATTGTCACATATCAAAGATTAAAAGGGCAAAATCAATTGATGTTGGCACTTGGCAGAATGCTTGATTCAAAGCGTGGTGAATACAGCTACATATTTAATTATCAGCTGGAGATGATAAGGAGAAATCCTTGAACAACATGTGTAGTGACGTTGCACCCAGATTATGTTTGTAATGCGAAACTAGACCATGGCTTTATGTTTGTGATGCTAAACTGATGGCTTTCCCTTTGTTATGTTAAACTGCCATTTGTTTGCAATGCCAAACTGATGGTTTTATCTAGAGATCTCTATGTCACACTGATATTATATCTTGCTTCTCTATGCCAAATTGGTTATTATGTGCAAACTCAAAGGAAACTCAGTCAAAATTTAGAAGAAACTCTGTCAAAATTTGTGTTCATCCATTTGATACAAAGTACAGGCAAATGAAAAACATTTTCATTGATTTCAATCAAATAGCAGTGTACATCAGGGCAAAGATCACAGCTACACAGCTCCAACAACGGGTCGGCAAGGCATTGCTGTGCCCGCTACTTAACGGCGGGTTAGTGCCTGGCTAACATGGCTGGTCAAAACCTGCTCCAGAACGAGGGAGGGGGGCGTTGTAACTGGTTTCTTTTGTTTAGTGGTGTTTCCTAACTACCTTTAGCCTTCAAGGTTGTAGCTTAGATTCCAGGATAAGTTTAGGGGTGCAATATGCTCTTCTCTGAAGAAGAAAAAAAAGGGTCTAATTCTGCTAATTTAACTGTCCCTAATGTTTCCAATTAAAGTGCGCATCATCTCGCTAACCTACTCCGGATGAACAACAGCCGAAACTGAATCTAACATCTTATGAGCTCATGCTGGAGACCATCTAGGACAGACCGGGTTCCGACCCGAGGAGCGGGCACTCGGGGGGGAGGGGGGAGGGGCGCACGTACTCCCGGTAGGCGGAGATGATGAAGAAGGAGGCGAAGAGCACCCTCCCGACGCAGGAGAGCAACTCCATGGCTGTGATGGCTCGATGCCTCGATCCTTCCTCGCTGCGATCCCCGCGGTCCGGCCTTCTTCCTCCTTGAGTCGCTGGTCTCTCCATCCGGTCCTCAGTCGCGGCGGCGGGCGACTAGCGGCGGCGGGCGACTAGCGGCGGCGCGGCTCCGAGGTGGAAGGGGACGGTGGACCGGGTGGATTTGTTCTGTTTCGTTTTGTCTCGGTGCGGCCCTCTGCTGGATTTGGTGAATGTTGTGGATGACTAGCCTGGTTTGGACGAAATTTGGGAGAATATTTTCGCAAAATTTAACCACAAGAAAAGTGCACATACTCGCACGCCCCTTTCTAATGCGACTCGGGGAGATGGGAAAATCAACTAAGTGTCGATTCTCGAGGCTCTTCGGTTTGAAGGATTTTCAAAGATTTTTTTTTTTTGAGGAATGGAATCCTTCTTGCGTTGATTGCTTGACTCTACAGTTTTCTTTGCACTGCCTCTTAATGGGAAATTTTACACTCACTCAACACTTCTCCGAAAAAGAACATTTGCTTATGCTAATCCACATTCTCCCGAGTCAGTAAGGATTAAAGCGGGCAAAATCGGCAGAACAACCAATCTAAAAGAAACTCCCCAACCCTCCCGCACCCTCCCCAACCCTCCTGCACCCTCCCGCCGCCGTTGCCACCGGTAGCGCCGCCGGGCAAAGCCCGCGTGGCGGTGGTTCCCCTACTGCTGCGTGGGGCTGCGGCGGCCAGGACCTTCCTCGACGCTGGCGACGGAGGGTGGGGACAGTGGCGACTTGATCTGCGATGCAGATCTTGTCCAGGCCAATCCACTTCTTCGGCAATGGCACGCCGGGGGTGGGTGGCGGCGATGGACAGTAGGCGGAGGCCAGGTCTTCGATCTATGCCGCAACTCCTGTTGCATCTCCCCGCCTCCCGATGGCGCGAGGTGGTGCTCCTGGGCTTCTCCGCGGCACGTCGACGCCTGGGGCAGCAGCCCTAGGTTTGATGGCGGAGGCGGCCCTCTTCTTCGCTGGAGATGGCCAGCCAGAGGATGGTGTCACTACTAGGAAAAGGCCTATAGCTGCAAATATTATTGCCGGCGCACCAAAAAAGATGCCCGCCGGTGCTAAATACTACCGGCGCGCCATGATACGTCTCCGACGTATCGATAATTTCTTATGTTCCATGCCACATTATTGATGATATCTACATGTTTTATACACATTATATGTCATATTTATGCGTTTTCCGGAACTAACCTATTGACGAGATGCCGAAGGGCCGGTTCTCGTTTTCTGCTGTTTTTGGTTCCGGATATCCTAGTAAGGAAATATTCTCGGAATCGGACGAAATCAAGACCCGGCATCCTATTTTTCCACGAAGCTTCCGGAACACCCGGGAAGGACCGGAGGGGGGCCACGGGCCCGCCGGACCATAGGCCGGCGCGGCCTGGGTGTGGCCCGCGCCACCCTATGGTGTCGCCGCCTCTTCGACCCTCTGACGCCGCCTCTTCGCCTATTTAAGCCTCCTCGACCTAAAACCTCGATACGAAAAAGCCACGGTACGAGAAACCTTTCAGAGCCGCCGCCATCGCGAAGCCAAGATCTGGGGGACAGGAGTCTCTGTTCCGGCACGCCGCCGGGGCGGGGAAGTGCCCCTGGAAGGCTTCTCCATCGACACCACCGCCATCTTCATCAACGCTGCTGTCTCCCATGAGGAGGGAGTAGTTCTCCATCGAGGCTCGGGGCTGTACCGGTAGCTATGTGGTTCATCTCTCTCCTATGTGCTTCAATACAATAATCTCATGAGCTGCCTTACATGATTGAGATTCATATGATGATGCTTGTAATCTAGATGTCATTATGCTAGTTAGGTGAGTTTTACTTATGTGATCTCCAGGAGACTCCTTGTCCCACGTGTGTAAAGGTGACGAGTGTGTGCACCGTGTGGGTCTCTTAGGCTATATTTCACGAGAATACTTATTCACTGTTATGAATGGCGTAGTGAAGTGCTTATTTATATCTCTTTATGATTGCAATGTGTTTTGTATCACAATTTATCTATGTGCTACTCTAGTGATGTCATTAAAGTAGTTTATTCCTCCTGCACGGTGTAATGGTGACAGTGTGTGCATCCGTGTTAGTACTTGGCGTATGCTATGATTGTGATCTCTTGTAGATTATGAAGTTAACTATTGCTATGATGGTATTGATGTGATCTATTCCTCCTACATAGTGTGAAGGTGACGAGTGTGCATGCTTGTGTTAGTACTTGGTTTAGTCGTGTTGATCTTTCATGCACTCTAAGGTTATTTAAATATGAACATTGAATTGTGGAGCTTGTTAACTCCGGCATTGAGGGTTCATGTAATCCTACGCAATGTGTTCATCATCCAACAAAAGAGTGTAGAGTATGCATCTATCTATTCTGTTATGTGATCAAAGTTGAGAGTGTCCACTAGTGAAAGTCTAATCCCTAGGCCTTGTTCCTAAATATCGCTATCGTTGCTTGTTTACTCGTTTCTTTGCGTTACTACTGCTACCATATTACCACCATCAACTACACGCCAGCAAGCACTTTTACGGCACCGTTGCTACTTGCTACTATTTATTCATACCACCTCGTATTTCACTATCTCTTCGCCGAACTAGTGCACCTGTTAGGTGTGTTGGGACACAAGAGACTTCTTGCTTTGTGGTTGCAGGGTTGCATGAGAGGGATATCTTTGACCTCTTCCTCCCCGAGTTCGATAAACCTTGGGTGATCCACTTAAGGGAAAACTACTGCTGTTCTACAAACCTCTGCTCTTGGAGGCCCAACACTGTCTACAAGAATAGAAGCTCCCGTAGACATCAAGCTATTTTCTGGCGCCGTTGCCGGGGAGGAAAGGTAAAAGGTACTAACACTCCGGATCTCGGCTACTAAGCTATTTTCGCCGTTGTAAGTACTCAAAGCTATTTCCTTTAGATCCTGCAATTGCATCTTTTTGTTTCTTGTTTACACTAGTTAGGCATAATGGACACCAATGAGCTTCTTATTCTATTTCCTGATTTAAGACATGGATGGTTTGATGCGAAAATTAAAAAACCTATGGAACATATTAGTATGAACGCTTTGAAAACCATTGTTGCTAATGATATGGAAAATTCTAAGCTTGGGGAAGCTGGCTTGGATGAGCATGATATTTTTAGTCCCCCAAGCATTGAGGAGAAAATTTACTTTGATGATACTTTGCCTCCTATTTATGATGATTATAATGATAGTGGTCTTTTGGTGCCACCTACTATGGAGAGTAAATTTTGTTGTGATTATACTATGCCTCCTACACTTGATGAGAATAATAATGATAGCTACTTTGTTGAATTTGCTCCCACTACAACTAATAAAATTGATTATGCCTATGTGGAGAGTAATAATTTTATGCATGAGACTCATGATAAGAATACTTTATGTGATAGTTATATTGTTGAGTTTGCTCATGTTGCTACTGAAAGTTATTATGAGAGAGGAAAATATGGTTGTAGAAATTTTCATGTTACTAAAATGCCTCTCTATGTGCTGAAATTTTTGAAGCTACACATGCTTGTTACTTTGCTCTTCATGAACTTGTTTATTTACAAGATTCCCATGCATAGGAAGCATGTTAGACTTAAATGTGTTTTGAATTTGCCTCTTGATGCTCTCTTTTGCTTCAAACACTATTTCTTGCGAGTGCATCATTAAAACTGCTGAGCCCATCTTAATGGCTATAAAGAAAGAACTTCTTGGGAGATAACCCATGTGTTTATTTTGCTACAGTACTTTATTTTATATTTGTGTCTTGGAAGTTGTTTACTAATGTAGCAACCTCTCCTTATCTTAGTTTTGTGTTTTGTTGTGCCAAGTAAAGTCTTTGATAGAAAAGTGAATACTAGATTTGGATTACTGCGCGAGAAACAGATTTCTTTGTCTGTCACGAATCTGGGTCTAATTCTCTGTAGGTAACTCAGAAAATTAAGCCAATTTACATGAGTGATCCTCGGATATGTACGCAACTTTCATTAAATTTGGGCATTTTCATTTGAGCAAGTCTGGTGCCCTAATAAAATCCATCTTTACGGACTGTTCGTTTTGACAGATTCTACCTTTTATTTCGCATTGCCTCTTTTGCTATGTTGGATGAATTTCTTTGATCCATTAATGTCCAGTAGCTTTATGCAATGTCCGGAAGTGTTAAGAATGATTGTGTCACCTCTGAACATGTTAATTTTTATTGTGCACTAACCCTCTAATGAGTTGTTTCGAGTTTGGTGTGGATGAAGTTTTCAAGGGTCAAGAGAGGAGGATGATATACTATGATCAAGAAGAGTGAAAGCTCTAAGCTTGGGGATGCCCCGGTGGTTCATCCCCGCATATTTCAAGAAGACTCAAGCATCTAAGCTTGGGGATGCCCAAGGCATCCCCTTCTTCATCGACAACATTATCAGGTTCCTCCCTTGAAACTATATTTTTATTCGGTCACATCTTATGTACTTTACTTGGAGCGTCTTTGTGCTTTTATTTTTGTTTTTGTTTTGTTATTTTCATTCTCTGAATAAATACATGCTTGTGTGGGAGAGAGACACGCTCCGTTGGTTCGTATGAACACTTGTGTTCTTAGCTTTTAATGTTCATGGCGAAGGTTGAAACTCGCTTCGTTAATTGTTATATGGTTGGAAACGGAAAATGCTACATGTAGTAATTGGTATGATGTCTTTAATAATGTGATACTTGGCAATTGTTGTGCTCATGTTTAAGCTCTTGCATCATATACTTTGCACCCATTAATGAAGAAATACATAGAGCTTGCTAAAATTTGGTTTGCATAATTGGTCTTTCTAAGGTCTAGATAATTTCTAGTAAAGAGTTTGAACAACAAGGAAGACGGTGTAGAGTCTTATAATGTTTACAATATGTCTTTTATGTGAGTTTTGCTGCACCAGTTCATCCTTGTGTTTGTTTCAAATAACCTTGATATCCTAAGCCTTGTATCGAGAGGGAATACTTATCATGCATCCAAAATCCTTGAGCCAACCACTATGCCATTTGTGTCCACCATACCTACCTACTACATGGTATTTCTCCGCCATTCCAAAGTAAATTGCTTGAGTGCTACCTTTAAATAATTCAAAATTTATCACCTCTTATTTGTGTCAATGTTTTATAGCTCATGAGGAAGTATGTGGTGTTTTATCTTTCGATCTTGTCATTTACTCTTGACAGACTTTCACAATGGACTAGTGGCTTCATCCGCTTATCCAATAATTTTGCAAAAAGAGCTGGCAATGGGGTTCCCAGCCCCGATTAATTAACTTGCATTAATAATTCTCTTCACATGTTTTGCTCTGATTCATTAGTAAGCAACTTAATTTTGCAAATAGACACTCCTTCATGGTATGTGATTGTTGGAAGGCACCCGAGGATTCGGTTAGCCATGGCTTGTGTAAGCAAAAGGTTGGGAGGAGTGTCAACCATAAATAAAACTAAAATACATGTGTAAACAAAAAGAAGAGGGATGATCTACCTTGCTTGGTAGAGATAACGTCCTTCATGGGAGCCGCTCTTGAAAGTCCGGTTGATAAGGTAGTTAGAGTACCCATTACCATTCGTTGACAACAACAAACACCTCTCAAAACTTTACTTTTATGCTCTCTATATGTTTTCAAAATAAAAGCTCTAGCACAAATATAGCAATCGATGCTTTCCTCCTTGAAGGACCTTTCTTTTACTTTTATGTTGAGTCGGTTCACCTATTTCTCTCCACCTCAAGAAGCAAACACTTGTGTGAACTGTGCATTGATTCCTACATACTTGCATATTGTACTTGTTATATTACTCTATGTTGACAAATATCCATGAGATATACATGTTACAAGTTGAAAGCAACCACTGAAACTTAATCTTCCATTATGTTGCTTCAATGTCTTTACTTTAAATTATTGCTTTATGAGTTAACTCTTATGCAAGACTTATTGATGCTTGTCTTGAAAGTGCTATTCATGAAAAGTCATTGCTTTATGATTCAGTTGTTTACTCATGTCATTACCATTGTTTTGATCGCTGCATTCATTACATATGTTTACAATATGATCAAGTTTATGATGGCATGTCACTTCAGAAATTATCTTTGTTATCGTTTTACCCGCTCGGGACGAGCGAGAACTAAGCTTGGGGATGCTGATACGTCTCCGACGTATCGATAATTTCTTATGTTCCATGCCACATTATTGATGATATCTACATGTTTTATACACATTATATGTCATATTTATGCGTTTTCCGGAACTAACCTATTGACGAGATGCCGAAGGGCCGGTTCTCGTTTTCTCGCTGTTTTTGGTTCCATAAATCCTAGTAAGGAAATATTCTCGGAATCGGACGAAATCAAGACCCAGCATCCTATTTTTCCACGAAGCTTCCAGAACACCCGGGAAGGACCAGAGGGGGGCCACAGGCCCACCAGACCATAGGCCGGCGCGGCCTGGGTGTGGCCCGCGCCACCCTATGGTGTCGCCGCCTCTTCGACCCTCTGACGCCGCCTCTTCGCCTATTTAAGCCTCCTCGACCTAAAACCTCGATACGAAAAAGCCACGGTACGAGAAACCTTCCGAGCCGCCGCCATCGCGAAGCCAAGATCCGGGGGACAGGAGTCTCGTTCCGGCACGCCGCCGGGCGGGGAAGTGCCCCGGAAGGCTTCTCCATCGACACCACCGCCATCTTCATCAACGCTGCTGTCTCCCATGAGGAGGGAGTAGTTCTCCATCGAGGCTCGGGGCTGTACCGGTAGCTATGTGGTTCATCTCTCTCCTATGTGCTTCAATACAATAATCTCATGAGCTGCCTTACATGATTGAGATTCATATGATGATGCTTGTAATCTAGATGTCATTATGCTAGTCAAGTGAGTTTTACTTATGTGATCTCCGGAGACTCCTTGTCCCACGTGTGTAAAGGTGACGAGTGTGTGCACCGTGTGGGTCTCTTAGGCTATATTTCACAGAATACTTATTCACTGTTATGAATGGCGTAGTGAAGTGCTTATTTATATCTCTTTATGATTGCAATGTGTTTTGTATCACAATTTATCTATGTGCTACTCTAGTGATGTTATTAAAGTAGTTTATTCCTCCCGCACGGTGTAATGGTGACGAGTGTGTGCATCCGTGTTAGTACTTGGCGTATGCTATGATTGTGATCTCTTGTAGATTATGAAGTTAACTATTGCTATGATGGTATTGATGTGATCTATTCCTCCTACATAGTGTGAAGGTGACGAGTGTGCATGCTGTGTTAGTACTTGGTTTAGTCGTGTTGATCTTTCATGCACTCTAAGGTTATTTAAATATGAACATTGAATTGTGGAGCTTGTTAACTCCGGCATTGAGGGTTCGTGTAATCCTACGCAATGTGTTCATCATCCAACAAAAGAGTGTATAGTATGCATCTATCTATTCTGTTATGTGATCAAAGTTGAGAGTGTCCACTAGTGAAAGTCTAATCCCTAGGCCTTGTTCCTAAATATCGCTATCGCTGCTTGTTTCATTGTTTTCTTGCGTTACTACTTGCTACCATATTACAACCATCAACTACACGCCGGCAAGCACTTTTCCGGCACCGTTGCTACTTGCTACTATTTATTCATACCACCCGTATTTCACTATCTCTTCGCCGAACTAGTGCACCTATTAGGTGTGTTGGGGACACAAGAGACTTCTTGCTTTGTGGTTGCGGGGTTGCATGAGAGGGATATCTTTGACCTCTTCCTCCCCGAGTTCGATAAACCTTGGGTGATCCACTTAAGGGAAAACTACTGCTGTTCTACAAACCTCTGCTCTTGGAGGCCCAACACTGTCTACAAGAATAGAAGCTCCCGTAGACATCAAGCTATTTTCACGGCGCCGTTGTCGGGGAGGAAAGGTAAAAGGTACTCACACTCCGGATCTCGGCTACTAAGCTATTTTCACCGTTGTAAGTACTCAAAGCTATTTACTTTAGATCCTGCAATTGCATCTTTTTGTTTCTTGTTTACACTAGTTAGGCATAATGGACACCAATGAGCTTCTTATTCTATTTCCTGATTTAAGACATGGATGGTTTGATGCGAAAATTAAAAAACCTATGGAACATATTAGTATGAACGCTTTGAACACCATTGTTGCTAATGATATGGAAAATTCTAAGCTTGGGGAAGCTGGCTTGGATGAGCATGATATTTTTAGTCCCCCAAGCATTGAGGAGAAAATTTACTTTGATGATACTTTGCCTCCTATTTATGATGATTATAATGATAGTGGTCTTTTGGTGCCACCTACTATGGAGAGTAAATTTTGTTGTGATTATACTATGCCTCCTACACTTGATGAGAATAATAATGATAGCTGCTTTGTTAAATTTGCTCCCACTACAACTAATAAAATTGATTATGCCTATGTGGAGAGTAATAATTTTATGCATGAGACTCATGATAAGAATACTTTATGTGATAGTTATATTGTTGAGTTTTCTCATGTTGCTACTGAAAGTTATTATGAGAGAGGAAAATATGGTTGTAGAAATTTTCATGTTACTAAAATGCCTCTCTATGTGCTGAAATTTTTGAAGCTACACATGCTTGTTACTTTGCTCTTCATGAACTTGTTTATTTACAAGATTCCCATGCATAGGAAGCATGTTAGACTTAAATGTGTTTTGAATTTGCCTCTTGATGCTCTCTTTTGCTTCAAACACTATTTCTTGCGAGTGCATCATTAAAACTGTTGGGCCCATCTTAATGGCTATAAAGAAAGAACTTCTTGGGAGATAACCCATGTGTTTATTTTGCTACAGTACTTTATTTTATATTTGTGTCTTGGAAGTTGTTTACTAATGTAGCAACCTCTCCTTATCTTAGTTTTGTGTTTTGTTGTGCCAAGTAAAGTCTTTGATAGTAAAGTGAATACTAGATTTGGATTACTGCGCAGAAACAGATTTCTTTGCTGTCACGAATCTGGGTCTAATTCTCTGTAGGTAACTCAGAAAATTAAGCCAATTTACGTGAGTGATCCTCAGATATGTACGCAACTTTCATTCAATATGGGCATTTTCATTTGAGCAAGTCTAGTGTCCTAATAAAATCCATCTTTACGGACTGTTCTGTTTTGACAGATTCTGCCTTTTATTTCGCATTGCCTCTTTTGCTATGTTGGATGAATTTCTTTGATCCATTAATGTCCAGTAGCTTTATGCAATGTCCAGAAGTGTTAAGAATGATTGTTTCACCTCTGAACATGTTAATTTTTATTGTGCACTAACCCTCTAATGAGTTGTTTCGAGTTTGGTGTGGATGAAGTTTTCAAGGGTCAAGAGAGGAGGATGATATACTATGATCAAGAAGAGTGAAAGCTCTAAGCTTGGGGATGCCCCGGTGGTTCATCCCTGCATATTTCAAGAAGACTCAAGCATCTAAGCTTGGGGATGCCCAAGGCATCCCCTTCTTCATCGACAACATTATCAGGTTCCTCCCTTGAAACTATATTTTTATTCGGTCACATCTTATGTACTTTACTTGGAGCGTCTTTGTGCTTTTATTTTTTGTTTTTGTTTTGTTATTTTCATTCTCTGAATAAATACATGCTTGTGTGGGAGAGAGACACGCTCCGCTGGTTCGTATGAACACTTGTGTTCTTAGCTTTTAATGTTCATGGCGAAGGTTGAAACTGCTTCGTTAATTGTTATATGGTTGGAAACGGAAAATGCTACATGTAGTAATTGGTATGATGTCTTTAATAATGTGATACTTGGCAATTGTTGTGCTCATGTTTAAGCTCTTGCGTCATATACTTTGCACCCATTAATGAAGAAATACATAGAGCTTGCTAAAATTTGGTTTGCATAATTGGTCTTTCTAAGGTCTAGATAATTTCTAGTAAAGAGTTTGAACAACAAGGAAGACGGTGTAGAGTCTTATAATGTTTACAATATGTCTTTTATGTGAGTTTTGCTGCACCAGTTCATCCTTGTGTTTGTTTCAAATAACCTTGCTATCCTAAGCCTTGTATCGAGAGGGAATACTTCTCATGCATCCAAAATCCTTGAGCCAACCACTATGCCATTTGTGTCCACCATACCTACCTACTACATGGTATTTCTCCACCATTCCAAAGTAAATTGCTTGAGTGCTACCTTTAAATAATTCAAAATTTATCACCTCTTATTTGTGTCAATGTTTTATAGCTCATGAGGAAGTATGTGGTGTTTTATCTTTCGATCTTGCCATTTACTCTTGACAGACTTTCACAATGGACTAGTGGCTTCATCCGCTTATCCAATAATTTTGCAAAAAGAGCTGGCAATGGGGTTCCCAGCCCCGATTAATTAACTTGCATTAATAATTCTCTTCACATGTTTTGCTCTGATTCATCGGTAAGCAACTTAATTTTGCAAATAGACACTCCTTCATGGTATGTGATTGTTGGAAGGCACCCGAGGATTCGGTTAGCCATGGCTTGTGTAAGCAAAAGGTTGGGAGGAGTGTCAACCATAAATAAAACTAAAATACATGTGTAAACAAAAGAGAAGAGGGATGATCTACCTTGCTGGGTAGAGATAACGTCCTTCATGGGAGCCGCTCTTGAAAGTCTGGTTGATAAGGTAGTTAGAGTACCCATTACCATTCGTTGACAACAACAAACACCTCTCAAAACTTTACTTTTATGCTCTCTATATGTTTTCAAAATAAAAGCTCTAGCACAAATATAGCAATCGATGCTTTCCTCCTTGAAGGACCTTTCTTTTACTTTTATGTTGAGTCAGTTCACCTATTTCTCTCCACCTCAAGAAGCAAACACTTGTGTGAACTGTGCATTGATTCCTACATACTTGCATATTGTACTTGTTATATTACTCTATGTTGACAAATATCCATGAGATATACATGTTACAAGTTGAAAGCAACCGCTGAAACTTAATCTTCCATTATGTTGCTTCAATGTCTTTACTTTAAATTATTGCTTTATGAGTTAACTCTTATGCAAGACTTATTGATGCTTGTCTTGAAAGTGCTATTCATGAAAAGTCATTGCTTTATGATTCAGTTGTTTACTCATGTCATTACCATTGTTTTGATCGCTGCATTCATTACATATGTTTACAATATGATCAAGTTTATGATGGCATGTCACTTCGAAATTATCTTTGTTATCGTTTTACCTGCTCGGGACGAGCGAGAACTAAGCTTGGGGATGCCGATACGTCTCCGACGTATCGATAATTTCTTATGTTCCATGCCACATTATTGATGATATCTACATGTTTTATACACATTATATGTCATATTTATGCATTTTCCGGAACTAACCTATTGACGAGATGCCGAAGGGCCGGTTCCTTTTTTCTGCTGTTTTTGGTTCCGAAATCCTAGTAAGGAAATATTCTCGGAATCGGACGAAATCAAGACCCGGCATCCTATTTTTCCACGAAGCTTCCGGAACACCCGGGAAGGACCGGAGGGGGGCCACAAGCCCACCGGACCATAGGCCGGCGCGGCTCGGGTGTGGCCCGCGCCACCCTATGGTGTCGCCGCCTCTTCGACCCTCTGACGCCGCCTCTTCGCCTATTTAAGCCTCCTCGACCTAAAACCTCGATACGAAAAAGCCACGGTACGAGAAACCTTCCAGAGCCGCCGCCATCGCGAAGCCAAGATCTGGGGGACAGGAGTCTCTGTTCCGGCACGCCGCCGGGCGGGGAAGTGCCCCGGAAGGCTTCTCCATCGACACCACCGCCATCTTCATCAACGCTGCTTGTCTCCCATGAGGAGGGAGTAGTTCTCCATCGAGGCTCGGGGCTGTACCGGTAGCTATGTGGTTCATCTCTCTCCTATGTGCTTCAATACAATAATCTCATGAGCTGCCTTACATGATTGAGATTCATATGATGATGCTTGTAATCTAGATGTCATTATGCTAGTCAAGTGAGTTTTACTTATGTGATCTCCGGAGACTCCTTGTCCCACGTGTGTAAAGGTGACGAGTGTGTGCACCGTGTGGGTCTCTTAGGCTATATTTCACGGAATACTTATTCACTGTTATGAATGGCGTAGTGAAGTGCTTATTTATATCTCTTTATGATTGCAATGTGTTTTGTATCACAATTTATCTATGTGCTACTCTAGTGATGTTATTAAAGTAGTTTATTCCTCCTGCACGGTGTAATGGTGACAGTGTGTGCATCCGTGTTAGTACTTGGC
This sequence comes from Lolium rigidum, assembly GCF_022539505.1. NCBI lineage: Eukaryota > Viridiplantae > Streptophyta > Magnoliopsida > Poales > Poaceae > Lolium > Lolium rigidum. The sequence continues at coordinate 51,268,947 of NC_061513.1, read as the reverse complement.
GTATGCTATGATTGTGATCTCTTGTAGATTATGAAGTTAACTATTGCTATGATGGTATTGATGTGATCTATTCCTCCTACATAGTGTGAAGGTGACAGTGTGCATGCTGTGTTAGTACTTGGTTTAGTCGTGTTGATCATTCATGCACTCTAAGGTTATTTAAATATGAACATTGAAATGTGGAGCTTGTTAACTCCGGCATTGAGGGTTCGTGTAATCGTACGCAATGTGTTCATCATCCAACAAAAGAGTGTATAGTATGCATCTATCTATTCTGTTATGTGATCAAAGTTGAGAGTGTCCACTAGTGAAAGTCTAATCCCTAGGCCTTGTTCCTAAATACTGCTATCGCTGCTTGTTTCTTGTTTCTTTGCGTTACTACTTGCTACCATATTACCACCATCAACTACACGCCGGCAAGCACTTTTACGGCACCGTTGCTCTTGCTACTATTTATTCATACCACCTGTATTTCACTATCTCTTCGCCGAACTAGTGCACCTATTAGGTGTGTTGGGGACACAAGAGACTTCTTGCTTTGTGGTTGCGGGGTTGCATGAGAGGGATATCTTTGACCTCTTCCTCCCCGAGTTCGATAAACCTTGGGTGATCCACTTAAGGGAAAACTACTGCTGTTCTACAAACCTCTCGCTCTTGGAGGCCCAACACCTGTCTACAAGAATAGAAGCTCCCGTAGACATCAAGCTATTTTCCGGCGCCGTTGCGGGGAGGAAAGGTAAAAGGTACTCACACTCCGGATCTCGGCTACTAAGCTATTTTCGCCGTTGTAAGTACTCAAAGCTATTTCCTTTAGATCCTGCAATTGCATCTTTTTGTTTCTTGTTTACACTAGTTAGGCATAATGGACACCAATGAGCTTCTTATTCTATTTCCTGATTTAAGACATGGATGGTTTGATGCGAAAATTAAAAAACCTATGGAACATATTAGTATGAACGCTTTGAACACCATTGTTGCTAATGATATGGAAAATTCTAAGCTTGGGGAAGCTGGCTTGGATGAGCATGATATTTTTAGTCCCCCAAGCATTGAGGAGAAAATTTACTTTGATGATACTTTGCCTCCTATTTATGATGATTATAATGATAGTGGTCTTTTGGTGCCACCTACTATGGAGAGTAAATTTTGTTGTGATTATACTATGCCTCCTATACTTGATGAGAATAATAATGATAGCTACTTTGTTAAATTTGCTCCCACTACAACTAATAAAATTGATTATGCCTATGTGGAGAGTAATAATTTTATGCATGAGACTCATGATAAGAATACTTTATGTGATAGTTATATTGTTGAGTTTGCTCATGTTGCTACTGAAAGTTATTATGAGAGAGGAAAATATGGTTGTAGAAATTTTCATGTTACTAAAATGCCTCTCTATGTGCTGAAATTTTTGAAGCTACACATGCTTGTTACTTTGTTCTTCATGAACTTGTTTATTTACAAGATTCTCATGCATAGGAAGCATCTTAGACTTAAATGTGTTTTGAATTTGCCTCTTGATGCTCTCTTTTGCTTCAAACACTATTTCTTGCGAGTGCATCATTAAAACTGCTGAGCCCATCTTAATGGCTATAAAGAAAGAACTTCTTGGGAGATAACCCATGTGTTTATTTTGCTACAGTACTTTATTTTATATTTGTGTCTTGGAAGTTGTTTAATAATGTAGCAACCTCTCCTTATCTTAGTTTTGTGTTTTGTTGTGCCAAGTAAAGTCTTTGATAGTAAAGTGAATACTAGATTTGGATTACTGCGCAGAAACAGATTTCTTTGCTGTCACGAATCTGGGTCTAATTCTCTGTAGGTAACTCAGAAAATTAAGCCAATTTACGTGAGTAATCCTCAGATATGTGCGCAAATTTCATTCAATTTGGGCATTTTCATTTGAGAAAGTCTAGTGCCCTAATAAAATCCATCTTTACGGACTATTCTGTTTTGACAGATTCTGCCTTTTATTTCGCATTGCCTCTTTTGCTATGTTGGATGAATTTCTTTGATCCATTAATGTCCAGTAGCTTTATGCAATGTCCAGAAGTGTTAAGAATGATTGTGTCACCTCTGAACATGTTAATTTTTATTGTGCACTAACCCTCTAATGAGTTGTTTCGAGTTTGGTGTGGATGAAGTTTTCAAGGGTCAAGAGAGGAGGATGATATACTATGATCAAGAAGAGTGAAAGGTCTAAGCTTGGGGATGCCCCGGTGGTTCATCCCTGCATATTTCAAGAAGACTCAAGCATCTAATCTTGGGGATGCCCAAGGCATCCCCTTCTTCATCGACAACATTATCAGGTTCCTCCCTTGAAACTACATTTTTATTCGGTCACATCTTATGTACTTTACTTGGAGCGTCTTTGTGCTTTTATTTTTGTTTTTGTTTTGTTATTTTCATTCTCTGAATAAATACATGCTTGTGTGGGAGAGAGACACGCTCCGCTGGTTCGTATGAACACTTGTGTTCTTAGCTTTTAATGTTCATGGCGAAGGTTGAAACTGCTTCGTTAATTGTTATATGGTTGGAAACGGAAAATGCTACATGTAGTAATTGGTATGATGTCTTTAATAATGTGATACTTGGCAATTGTTGTGCTCATGTTTAAGCTCTTGCATCATATACTTTGCACCCATTAATGAAGAAATACATAGAGCTTGCTAAAATTTGGTTTGCATAATTGGTCTTTCTAAGGTCTAGATAATTTCTAGTAAAGAGTTTGAACAACAAGGAAGACGGTGTAGAGTCTTATAATGTTTACAATATGTCTTTTATGTGAGTTTTGCTGCACCAGTTCATCCTTGTGTTTGTTTCAAATAACCTTGCTATCCTAAGCCTTGTATCGAGAGGGAATACTTCTCATGCATCAAAAATCCTTGAGCCAACCACTATGCCATTTGTGTCCACCATACCTACCTACTACATGGTATTTATCCGCCATTCCAAAGTAAATTGCTTGAGTGCTACCTTTAAATAATTCAAAATTTATCACCTCTTATTTGTGTCAATGTTTTATAGCTCATGAGGAAGTATGTGGTGTTTTATCTTTCGATCTTGTCATTTACTCTTGACAGACTTTCACATTGGACTAGTGGCTTCATCCGCTTATCCAATAATTTTGCAAAAAGAGCTGGCAATGGGGTTCCCAGCCCCGATTACTTAACTTGCATTAATAATTCTCTTCACATGTTTTGCTCTGATTCATCAGTAAGCAACTTAATTTTGCAAATAGACACTCCTTCATGGTATGTGATTGTTGGAAGGCACCCGAGGATTCGGTTAGCCATGGCTTGTGTAAGAAAAAGGTTGGGAGGAGTGTCAACCATAAATAAAACTAAAATACATGTGTAAACAAAAGAGAAGAGGGATGATCTACCTTGCTGGTAGAGATAACGTCCTTCATGGGAGCCGCTCTTGAAAGTCTGGTTGATAAGGTAGTTAGAGTACCCATTACCATTCGTTGACAACAACAAACACCTCTCAAAACTTTACTTTTATGCTCTCTATATGTTTTCAAAATAAAAGCTCTAGCACAAATATAGCAATCGATGCTTTCCTCCTTGAAGGACCTTTCTTTTACTTTTATGTTGAGTCAGTTCACCTATTTCTCTCCACCTCAAGAAGCAAACACTTGTGTGAACTGTGCATTGATTCCTACATACTTGCATATTGTACTTGTTATATTACTCTATGTTGACAAATATCCATGAGATATACATGTTACAAGTTGAAAGCAACCGCTGAAACTTAATCTTCCATTATGTTGCTTCAATGTCTTTACTTTAAATTATTGCTTTATGAGTTAACTCTTATGCAAGACTTATTGATGCTTGTCTTGAAAGTGCTATTCATGAAAAGTCATTGCTTTATGATTCAGTTGTTTACTCATGTCATTACCATTGTTTTGATCGCTGCATTCATTACATATGTTTACAATATGATCAAGTTTATGATGGCATGTCACTTCAGAAATTATCTTTGTTATCGTTTTACCTGCTCGGGACGAGCAGAACTAAGCTTGGGGATGCTGATACGTCTCCGACGTATCGATCCATTTCTTATGTTCCATGCCACATTATTGATGATATCTACATGTTTTATACACATTATATGTCATATATATGCGTTTTCCGGAACTAACCTATTGACGAGATGCCGAAGGGCCAGTTCCTGTTTTCTGCTGTTTTTGGTTCCGAAATCCTAGTAAGGAAATATTCTCGGAATCGGACGAAATCAAGACCCAGCATCCTATTTTTCCACGAAGCTTCCGAACACCGGGAAGGACCGGAGGGGGCCACAGGCCCACCAGACCATAGGCCGGCGCGGCCTGGGTGTGGCCCGCGCCACCCTATGGTGTCGCCGCCTCTTCGACCCTCTGACGCCACCTCTTCGCCTATTTAAGCCTCCTTGACCTAAAACCTCGATACGAAAAAGCCACGGTACGAGAAACCTTCCAGAGCCGCCGCCATCGCGAAGCCAAGATCTGGGGGACAGGAGTCTCTGTTCCGGCACGCCGCCGGGGCGGGGAAGTGCCCCCGGAAGGCTTCTCCATCGACACCACCGCCATCTTCATCAACGCTGCTGTCTCCCATGAGGAGGGAGTAGTTCTCCATCGAGGCTCGGGGCTGTACCGGTAGCTATGTGGTTCATCTCTCTCCTATGTGCTGCAATACAATAATCTCATGAGCTGCCTTACATGATTGAGATTCATATGATGATGCTTGTAATCTAGATGTCATTATGCTAGTCAAGTGAGTTTTACTTATGTGATCTCCAGGAGACTCCTTGTCCCACGTGTGTAAAGGTGACGAGTGTGTGCACCGTGTGGGTCTCTTAGGCTATATTTCACAGAATACTTATTCACCTGTTATGAATGGCGTAGTGAAGTGCTTATTTATATCTCTTTATGATTGCAATGTGTTTTGTATCACAATTTATCTATGTGCTACTCTAGTGATGTTATTAAAGTAGTTTATTCCTCCTGCACGGTGTAATGGTGACAGTGTGTGCATCCGTGTTAGTACTTGGCGTATGCTATGATTGTGATCTCTTGTAGATTATGAAGTTAACTATTGCTATGATGGTATTGATGTGATCTATTCCTCCTACATAGTGTGAAGGTGACGAGTGTGCATGCTTGTGTTAGTACTTGGTTTAGTCGTGTTGATCTTTCATGCACTCTAAGGTTATTTAAATATGAACATTGAATTATGGAGCTTGTTAACTCCGGCATTGAGGGTTCGTGTAATCCTACGCAATGTGTTCATCATCCAACAAAAGAGTGTAGAGTATGCATCTATCTATTCTGTTATGTGATCAAAGTTGAGAGTGTCCACTAGTGAAAGTCTAATCCCTAGGCCTTGTTCCTAAATACCGTTATCGGCTGCTTGTTTACTTGTTTTACTTGCGTTACTACGCTACCATATTACCACCATCAACTACACGCCAGCAAGCACTTTTCTGGCACCGTTGCTACTGCTACTATTTATTCATACCACCTGTATTTCACTATCTCTTCGCCGAACTAGTGCACCTATTAGGTGTGTTGGGGACATGATGACCCACAAGTATAGG